>NC_143055.1:127157045-127308560 GCF_052426305.1 Pelodiscus sinensis | reverse complement strand
GGAGCAGCTTCAAACTGGGTTTCTTCCTCCCCTCCCCCGGGCTCTTTCATTGCCTGGAGTTTCATGTAGAAATGTTCCTTTTTGGCTGTAGTCACCTTGTTTTCCTGTTTTGCGATGTGGTCTGTCTCAGTGCTTTGCAATTCTGCCTCCCACCCCCCCTTTTCCTTCCCTTCAACTCCGGTAGGGTTTGCATCGGTAGCAGTAACTTCTTCAGGAGCTGGCAAAGCTACAAAAAGCAACCCCCTTCTCTTTGCCTGATTTTCAGAGAGCGGCTGTTTTAAAGGCACAGCACTTGTAACGTACACACATTTGTAAATGGTTTGATTGCCGCCTGCTGATCGTGTGTTATTGTCCCAGTAAGTGATCCTCAGTGGATTCCAGGGAGCAACTGGGATGTTGAATCTTTTGGGCAGTGGCAACAGTGTAGTAGGGTGAGGCAAAAATTGAAGTGTGGAACAATTCACATCACCTCAGCCCCAGTATCATTCTTAGACATCCAGCTAACTAACAGATTTATGGGTGGGGTGCAGAATTTATTCTGCCCCTAAGCTCTGACTGGAAAACGAGTGATTGAACATGCAATTGCAAGTTTTCCACTCAGGTAATGACAACATGTTGGCTAATGGGATCAAGAGATTTGGATTCTCTCCGACTCTGGGCTTCTTTAGACGATATTGGGCAAATCCCTTAACTGACATGCACACCAGTTAACTCATCTTTCTAAAGGACGTTGAGGCCGGAGGAAGGAAACGTGACGCAAAGTAGCCTCACTACTCAAATTGTGGCTATAGAGGCCTGTGTGGCTCTTTGGGATTCAACCTACCGCTGTGATGGAGTTCCTCATACCCTGGCTGGTTTCCGAAAGAGCAATGCAAGGGCTTGTCACCTGAATGCCATCCGTGCTAGGTGATCCACTCAAGACATTGCCGCATTGAGCGAGCAGGCATGACGGGGAGAAAGAAAGGGACGAGATGGAACTGGAGACCTAAGGGCAGCATCGATTGCATTACAGACTATGGCAAGAAAAGCATAGTACTGAACCATACCACAATACAGAGTTCTCATCTAGGGTATGTCTACACTACCCTCCTAGTTCGAACTAGGAGGGTAATGTAGGCATACCGCACTTGCAAATGAAGCCCGGGATTTGAATTTCCCGGGCTTCATTTGCATAAGCGGGGAGCCGCCATTTTTAAATCTCCGCTGCTGCGAACCCCGTGCAGCGCGGCTACACGGGGCTCGAACTAGGTAGTTCGGACTAGGTTCCTATTCCGAACTACCGTTACTCCTCGTGAAATGAGGTGTACCGGTAGTTCGGAATAGGCACCCTAGTCCGAACTACCTAGTTCGAGCCCCGTGTAGCCGCGCTGCACGGGGTTCGAAGCAGCGGGGATTTAAAAATGGCGGCTCCCCGCTTATGCAAATGAAGCCTGGGAAATTCAAATCCCGGGCTTCATTTGCAAGTGCGGTATGCATACATTACCCCGCTAGTTCGAACTAGCAGGGTAGTGTAGACATACCCCTACTTAGAAGCATTTCTAAAGGGAATTGTCAAGTTCTCTACTCTTAAATCAAATTGCCGGCTATTTATGAAGGAACTGTCCGATTTCCTTGTGCAGTACTTCTCGGCGGGGTGGGGTGACAATACATATCCTAAATAGAATGTGAGCGTGACGCTAGAAGGGGGATTCCTGATTTCTTTGGGGAGAGTGTTCCTGAAACTTGGTGCTGCTGTTCAAAAGGATCCATGTGCCTTCTATCTAGCAGGGCTCTATCCGATGTGAGGTGCTGAACACACTTCAGCTGGTCCTGGGTAGCTCTGTTGGTGCCTCTTCAAACTTCCTTCCTCCAGCCTCACAATGAGGCCTCAGGACAGTTAGGTTTTCACAGCAATTGTGTGCCACGCTGACCTACAACCTCTGTTGACAAGCAAAAGGAAGGAGCGATTCTATTTCAGCCAGCTAGACCAGCTAGGTCCGGCGTTCTTCCTGCTCAGCATTTTCTGTAACGTATTTGTGTACCTCGGCTTGGGAAGCGTAACCTAATGTTACAGTTAACTAAGTCACCTGTGACCTCGTATCCTTCCTCGAGGGGTTTATCTGCAACTCCAAACTGCTTCCCTGAAGCCCTGTTTCCGTTACACTGGAGTATCTGTGTAATTACAGTGACGCGATTCCACCAAATGGACAGGCCACACCAGCATGGAGCAGGGCTTATCTCCCTGTAGGCTGACTCAGTATTTTAGCCAATCAAGCTTGACAGAGATAAACCCACTTTCAAGCCTGTCTACATGATAGGTTTACAGCAATGTGGTTATAGCAATACAGGCAGTCCCCAGGTTACATGGATCCGACTTACATCGGATCCCTACTTACAAACGGGGTGAGACAACCCCGCACTAGCTGCTTCCCGCCAGCAGACCAGGGAGACGCGAAGCTAGCGCCCCCCACCCCCCAGCAGACCAGGGAGTCGCGGAGCGGCTTTTCTCAGCAGACACCTCAGCTTGAGAATAAAGGACTGAGGGAAGTGAGGTGTGGGAGAATAAAACTGAGCTCTGGAGAAATGTTTGGCTCGAGTTTCCCCTACAATATGTACCAGTTCCGACTTACATACAAATTCAACTTAAGAACAAACTTACAGTCCCTATCTTGTATGTAACCTGGGGACTGCCTGTACAAGTATTCCAGGACTGATTTGCTTATAGCAGACTAGGCCTAGATCATTTTTACAGGAGTAAAGGCCCCCTCAAATACAAGCAGTAACTTTTTATTTCCCACAGGTTGCTAATGGCCTGCTTATCAGCAATATTTAGCACATGAGCAGCAAGCTGTCGCTCTGAGTCAAACCACCACATGACTAGCAAAATAAAGAACAGCCAAGGAGATGGTGGGTAAATACAGCAAGGAGTGGGGGAAGACTAAGAGCTGGTTACACCAACAAATATACAAAGTCCCATCCTCCTCCAAGTTTCTCAGTGATTAATGTATGAATGGTTCCTCAAAGTCTCTCCCTTAAAACACTCAGAAGCCTTCCTGTTTTAAAAACATGGCTGTTATCACAGGCTCTTTAGTTATCTTGGTTGTGATCCATAACGTAGCTGACTTTGCTTTTCTGCAGCAAAGTGTGTGGGGCGGGGGAGAGGAGGGTCAGCATGATGTGCTGACAGGGCTGACCCAAGTGGTTTGTTTTGTTGCCCAGGGGAGAAAATGCTCTTGCTGCCCTGCCAAAAGGCTGAACATGGAAAACCAACAAAACAAAAAACCAGCACCTTGCAGTTTGCAACCTTCACCCCTTCCCAAATATTGATTTGGGGACCTTTGGAAGCTGGCACCCAGGGTAGCTTCCCTCATCCCCCAGCCCTAATGTTAGACCAGGACTGGGTCCTGATTGCTAAATATAGGTCCTCCAGCTGCACCATATCTGTATCACCGTGTATTTAGTCAAGTCCGACAAGGGGAGATTAAACATTAACTGGTTTATTTACAAGTCTGAGGAACAAACATAAAATAAATCTGATTGTCATAAACTAAGATTGAGAAAACCCTAAACCCCACAACAGAACGGCCCTACCATCATCCCGATGTCCGGAGCTGGAAAGTAAGTGGACGCCTTCAGCTGGAAAACTGCAGTGGAAGCAGGGACGGACTGCAAAGTTCAGGTAAGTCCCTTATCCCGCCGTCCACCGGGGCGGAATAAGGGAAATTGGATCTTCTTTCTTCTGCTCTTGACACGCCGTCTTGAGTGTGTTATGCAGACCCTAAATGAAATGGACAGTGTGTGTGTGTGTGTGTGTGTAAGACTCGCCCCACTGCAGACCCTATACTAATAAACCAAGCCCTGTGCTACCAGTCATTGCGCTGTCTATCTTTTACCCAAGCGGTCTACAAGGTCAAACAGCCCGCCTGGCTGCCACCCAAGCACCGCTGGCTGGCTGGCTTCTCTGTCTCAATGCTCAATAAGGCCAAACAATTGCCACCTATCACCCTAGCACCGCTGAGCTGCGCTGAAGGTGTGCACACAGAGAGCTGGCTTCTGCCCCAGGTGGCCTACAAGTCCAAACAGCTGTTGCCCTAGCACTGCTGGGTTGTGCTGATGTCATGCACCCAGACAGCCCTGAGGGGAGCGTGAGCACCCCCTTATAAACCCTCTGGTTGCTGGGTTACGTGCCTGTTGCTGGGCAGATTAGAGTTACTTGTCTAATTTTTCCCGCCACGGTCTTTCTCTTAACAGGAGATGGTGACCAGGGGACTGGCTGCCATCTTAGAGGGAGGAAAACAAGAGGGAGGACAGAAAAAACAAAATGGAGGACAAAAGAAATACCTCAGCACTCTTCCCCAACACTAAAGTCAGTCCTGCTCCTTGGTCTCTTTTACATGAGCTAGGACCTAGTCTAGGCAAACCCTTCATCCAATGTCTCAAAGAGCATGGATGTTTCCTCCATGGTGCTTTTCTTTGCTGCAGGATGGTTGACACTCACAGTGGCTGCCTCTGAAAAAGTAAATTAATGAACTCTCTCTGTCCCCACAGCCAGAACACCATTTCTGTTGCATGTGGGGCAGAACAGTGCACAGTAGAAATGAAGTCTTATGTTGCTGGCCCCTGGCACTCATGCTGAAAATTTTATCTTAGCATCCCAATCAGCACACTTGTCTGGGAACTGGTGCATGAAGGTGTGTTGTTGCCGTCTCTACCATGTGACAGGGAATTGTTTGAGGCCAAGTGGCTCTCACCCTTTTCCATATTGGGTCCCCATGTTACAGCTGTTTGCCCATTCCTATGCAGCCCAAAAGAAATGAAGGTCCCGTCTGCCTCCCCTGGATGGAAACCTCATGATTTAGCCTCTTTCAAGAGTCAGCTCTAAGTCGATGTCAAAAACAACTTCTAGACATGTCATTAACCAGTCTCCTAACATGCAAGCTTTGAGATATTAGCCTTATGCCTAACAGTAAGCTACCATTTCTACTGATGGTAAAACCCAGGAGTGAGCGTGTGTGACTCTGCATTCAACCAGCAGAGGCTATGAGTCAGTTTCAGCTGCATTTATAGAGTCTTGGCCATTTCACTTCAGCTGTGGTAGCTCGTGCTTTCAGCCCTAGAGATTCCTGGTGATGTGTCCTTCGTCTCCCGCAGGGGTAGCTCTCACAACAGCATCACATTGCTACTGGAATAGGAATGAAAACCCTCCTCCTCTACGTGATTTGATCAAGCATATAGGATATATAGTCTGTTCTGATCACAGCCTCCAAAGGAAGCTGCTGTAGAAGTGCGGGAGGGGGGCTATTTGCCGTCAAAGTGTTGGGCCTGCCAAAACATGCCTCCTGTTCGAAGTGCTTTTGTTGACTAGAGGTGTGAAAACACATCTGAAACTACCCCTCTGACAGATGATTTTGACTGAACGAGTCGAGGAGGAGGAGCTGCAGGGACAGAAACATGGCACTCTGCCAATGTTTTAATTTGTCAGTGGCTCGTGAGGGGCTTGTTATACAGCTGGGAAGTTAGGATGCAGAAAGACCCCGGGCTCGGATTCTCAAGGCTATTTAGGTGTCTAATTATGAGGGGTGGTAAGTGCCTAAATAACTGGGAGGCACTGCTCCTAACTTTCCTACTGGTGAGGCAAAAGCGCTCACGGAACAAAACACTACGCCGAGGACAACTTCCCTGTGTTCCTTGAGCTTTTTGAAGGGGTTGATTTCCCAAAGCATGTATATTGTCATACATTGGGCCCCCTCTTTGGGCAGATAGCCCAGTCCTGTGCCTGTTAAAACCAATGTGAGAACTCCCACTGATGTGGTGTACAGGACTGGACCCATTTGTTGGGTAGGGAGCTGGGTGGATTCTGCTGTGATCTAGGGGCTAGGGCAACTGCCTGGGAAGTGTAAGGTGCTGGGTTCAAATCCCAGCACCAGTCACTCCCTAGATGATCTGGCTCCTGCACTAGGAAGGCAGGATAAGGGATGTAGCCGATGGGATAGACCTCCTGGGAAAAAACACCATTTCCCTGTCCAATCACTGCAACTCGGTCATCACAATTGCTGTACACTACTCAGCTGTTTCTTCATTTTAGGTTCCCCTGTTGAAGTTGCAAAGAGCTGTAGCCCAGTCAATGCTTTTGGGTGGTTGGTATGGGTTTCACTGCATGGTGCACTCTTCAAAGTGTGAGATAGGCAGAGAAAATTAAGGCAAGAAGTCACCAGTGCGCCAAAGAGAGCTCCTGAAAGATATGCCAGTATTAACAGCTTCCTCAGTCACTGATCGTTCCACAGCAGAACTCCTCTTTCCTGCACCTGGGTTTTGTTTCCAGCAAGAGAATTCCCTTTCGCCTCAAGACTGTGGTGGCAACTGCAGGCGGAATCCTCACTGCTGCTCAAATGCTCATTTTACATTTAAAAGCCCAGGCTGAACTCCCATTGATGTCAATGAGTTTTAGGGTCCCGCGTTTCTGTCAGCAGCACCATCCACCTTACAGCCATCTCCGCTCCCTGTTTGTTGCTTAAAAGGGATAGCAGTGCAGGTGCCTTTTAGAGGGGTGGCATTAGTCACTTGCCACTTCGGCAACAGAGGCCAATGCAGTATGACCCGAGTTACACTGGCACAGCACTCGAGTGGTTAATGGAGATTCTTGTTTTACCCTCCGCATCGGAAAATGACTGTGCAATTCTATTGCTTTTTCTGCATGAAATAGGCCTCTCTCCTTCCTGACTATGTGCATCCTGTAGTAATTTCCTCCCCTCAGCTAAAATGAAGTTTATCTATAAAACAGTTCTGAGGGGACAACATGCAACAGAGACAATTAGAACCATTCTTTCTTGCAGTGCAATGGGATGAATCCAGCTGACTCTGCTTGCGTCTGTGTGCCCCGGTGTTTGCATTGTATTCTCAACCCTGGAAAGTAGAGTAGGTTTTTCCTTTGGGTGGAGACTGGAGTGCTTACTTATTCTTGTAAAAAATGAAGTGTCAAATCTTGCAGTTGAAAGCTCTTGTCATCTGCTGTGCTTTGCACAAGTGTAAGTTACTACGCAAAATGTAAAGTGGTAGAGAAGGAAGTCTCGCAAGTCCAAAGTGTTTTTAAGAACAAATATTCAAGTCAGGCTGGAATCCACTGTGGTGCGTGTGTGAAATGAATAACATACTTCGTCCATGGATTGTATACTACATTTGTATTATATTTTCGACTCTGACAAGGTTTACAGTGTTTTCCACTCTCTGAATATTTGAGAGTGAATTATACTCATAGGTCAAAGCCATAAAGTTTGGAGCCATAAAGACCCAAAGTTTGGAGGTGTTAAAATGCTGCACTGTAGCATGGCTTCCACTGCCGAAAGAGGTTGGTTAAATTGCACATGAGGAAATTCAGACAAGGTTTTAAAAGTTCTTTGAAGACAGAATATTGTGTAAGTGATTATTGCATTTGACATGCAGCCTTTTTTACAAACTGACAGGCTCTTAAGAGAAGAGGCAGCATAGCTTAAGGACTGAAAAGGTTTTCTTTTCTGCCCATGGGCAATCATACAAATAAATATAGGTCTGAGGGAGGGATGATTTTTAATTACAGAGGAAGGAAACAAAACCAAATAGAAAAGATGTGGGAAAATGATCATGAGCAGCAGAAAAGAGTCTACTGTGAGAAGGGAATGCTTTATATTTCATATTTTGACTGTTAACATGCCTGTGGGTCAGAACTTCTATACATTCACTACAATAAAAGCTAACCTGAAAAAAGCTTACACATCCATTCAAATTGCATGGAAGTCTCTTGGCAAATATAGTTCTTAATAGGACTGCAAGACATTGTAAAGTGCTGGTGTTCCTTTTCCTCACATGGACACAGCTGAAGCGGTGGAAGGCTGAAATATATAGCCTTGTTGGCATAAAACATTCAGTTGCATATGAAATGATTCTCAGGTTCCCTACCCAGACAGCATAGCGTAGCCAGTGGGTTATTTTAAAATGATGACCCCTCCATACTCTCCCCTTAGTGTAAACTGCAAAGCGACATTAAAAAGTCTCAAAGAGGGAGGAGTATTAGTTGTATCTGCAAAAACAAGGAGGAGTCCTATGGCACCTGAGAGGCTAACAGAGATGCCCTAATAAATCGGTTAGTCTCTAGGTGCCACAGGACTCCTCGTTGTGTTTGCAAAACGAGAAACATTCAGGAGAGAGTGGGCAGCCGGAGCCTTTTTGCAAACACTCAGAAGGTCAAGTCACAACAGTTATGTGGTGGAATGTACATATACTACTACGTAGTGGGCCTGGCTGCGGCTGGCCTGCAATGAACTGCATCTTAACCCCTGCGTCTTCAAGGCAGACATTAGTGTGATCCGTTTGCTTGCATGGGAGGGAGGACTGATGAACGGTCTCATGTTCAGGGCGCTAGTTTGGGGCTTGGTTCAACTGCCTGCTCCACCAAAAGAGCGGACAGTTCCATGGGGCGGCCGGTGCAGCTACAAACGTGGGAGGCAGGCCCTCGGCCCCATCTATAGCCCCGCCCTCTCTGCTGAGGTCTTGCCCCCCCACCACGGAGAGTGGAGGGAGCGAGCACGTGTGCTCGCCCAGTCTCTCTGGCCCCGGAGCACCAAAGAGAGTAGGCCCTGGAGGCAGCAACACTCCCCCCGAGCGGAGTGTGGGCAGGGTCATGCCTGGCGGTTTGGGAAGGCAAAGCCTTCCCCCACCTAGGCTACTGGGCACTCAAGGTCAGACCAAAGATCCATCCGATATCCTGTCAGCCGACAGTAGCCAATGCCAGGTGCCCCCGAGGGAACGAACAGAACAGGTAATCATCAAGTGATACCTCCCCTCTCGCCTATTCCCAACCTTGGTGAGTCAGTTGGTCCCTCTGCCTCAGTTCCTCATCTATAAAATGGGGATAATCCCACTGCTCTCCCTCACAGCAGTGTTGTGGGATAGTGGCCTGAGTCCACAACGCAGTCTATAGCTGGCCCTTTAAGCAAGGCAAAGGCCCTCCAGCCTGAGTTCACAATGTAGTTCAGGGTTGTAGTGGGGACACACCCCAGGTAGGGGGACCCAGGCCCACCCTACTCCACCGGGTCCCAGCCCAGGGCCCTGCGAGCGACCAGGTAACGGGTCACTCCCTCAGCGGGGCAATCCAGCCAAAAGGTGCCAAGGTTCTCTGGGCGGGAGAGGTGGCTCCTGCTCCGGGCCACTTCCTACCTGGGGTTCCTTCCCCCGTACTTGCCCAGCTTGCTGCGAGCTCTGTGCCGGCGTCCCCTCGGCAGGTAGTCCCTGGTTTGCCCCAACTCGCCTCCGCATCCCTTCCAGCCTCTCCTGGAGTCCCTGGCAACAGCTGAGTGGGAGCTCCCTGCACCAGTCCTTCTCCTCCGGCTGTCTCCCCAGACTGAGTTCTTCCTCAGGCTTTTATAGCGCAGCTACAGCCCGGGCATGCTCGGTAGAGCTGTAGGGGAGGGGCCTCTGCAGCCAGGTAACCCTGGCTGGGCCCTGCAGGTTCAGTGCGAGGCTGCCTCGCCCTGTCACAGATAGATACATTATGATGGTAACGGGAGCCATCTAAGTACCAACAATAGGTAGGGCTTCCTAATGCCACTTTATTAATGCTTCCAATATGTGACTAGCAAGGACTTACAGGATATATTTACACTACAGAGAAGATCGACACTGCCACTGTCAATCTTCCAGGGTGTGAATTAGCAGGTCTAATGAAGACATGCTAATTCAAATTGAGAGGGATGCTCTGGTCGATGCTGGTAGTCTTACTTCCACAAGGAGTAAGGGAAGTCAAAGGAAGAGAATGTGTTCCCTTTGATGTCCTGCAGTGTGGACAGCGCCAAAAGTCGAGGAAAGGTATTTCGACTTCAGCTCTGTAATTAATGTAGCTGAAGTTGCGTATCTTAATTCAACATTATCCTGTAGTGTAGACCTACCCCCAGTGAGCTCAGTCCCTTTGCAAGGTGTTGAAGAATATGAGTCAAAAGTGCACTAGCTAGCTAGAGACGGATCACTCACAGCAACAGGGCTACAGTTTTCCAAAAGAGGCACAATGCCTGATTGTTTCCTTGCAAGTAAACACAACCGGAACAAAGCCTCAGCTGTATGTGTGTGCTTCTGAACCTCTTGGTACTTATGTTTCTGGCTGTTAGTGGGCCGGAGAAGTGATGGGTGCTGGATACAAGCCACACAAAGTGAGACAAAGGGGAGAGATGTGCAAGCAATCAGCGGACAATATAACTCCTTGGTCTTTCTTAGGCACACACAGTGAGACCTGCCGTTACCCGGTGCCTCGCTTATGTCTCTGCCATGGCCAGAGATTTTATTCTGTCTGAGAGCAGCAGTCCCCCACGTTTAGAAAACTGATCTAGATCTAAATGGAAATGGAGTTTGCAAACTAATTCAGATTAACCAGGCCTGCTTGCAATTCTTTTAATTGGCTCTAAAACCAAAACAGCCATACTAGTGAAATTTACAAGCATGGCTAATTTGCTTCCTAACATGGTCAGTTAGTCTTCATGGTGAGAGTGGGTGCAATTAGCAGCCGGGTGCTATCTGTTTGACGTTTATTTGACATGCACCTGTTAGCACAGCGCGGCTAATAGGTCACTCATCAGCATCGCAGTTAGCGTAATGGGAGTTAACTGAGTGAATGCGATGAAATAGCTCTTCCATTTCCACACTGCTGAACAATTCCACTTTCTGTCTGCTTCAGGGGGTTCTGAAGCCCTCACTTGATTGCCACTAGAAAGGAGCAGGAGTCTGTTTTAATTTTTGGTCTCAGATATAGCTCAGCTCTTAACTCTAGCACTAGAGGAAGTTTCACAGGCTTGATCCCCTCCGGAAGTAATTTTTAATGTGTGAATCCCACAAGGAATAACACTGTGTTCTATGTGGTTTTGTGTCTGGCACATTTGTCATGGGCTCCTAGTGATAGAAGGAAAGAATGGGGAAACATTTCACAATGCGGTGTTGGGCTGGGGAGGAGAACCCAAGTTCTGTGGTACAACTATACGCATCAGCAATCTGATCAGGCTACTGTAGCTTTTTCCTACCTCCTGTTTCATTTTTCCATTGTTAAAGTGGGCTGGATGGGAATCTGATCCATATCTACAAGCATCTGGAAGGTGAAAATTCCAGCGTTCCAGTCCTGCCAATAGGTGTTTTGCTATTTATTTCTGTCAGAACAGGGATCAAAACCCACAGTGGGAGAAGAATTGTTTAGGGTGGTATGAGAGTTATAATGAGGAGCTGATCATATGGAACTGAGCAAAAAGAGGTACTTAGTTAAGTGAGATAATTCAGGCTGAATGTGAGGGAAATTCCTTCTATTTCCCACAGGAAGTGTTGGTAGACTTGTCTGGTATTTACAACCGGACTGAACAAAACATTAGTGAATGATGTCATAAAGATGAAACCTGAATTAGCCAGGGTATGGGTTTATGGGGCCACGATTTTCCAAATGGCTAGTGATTTCCAATCCCTCAATTTCTGGATGTTGTACTTAAGACATCTAAAAGGGATTCAATTCTGGATTTCCGGGATTCAATGCTGAGCACTTCTCCTAAATCAGAACCCTTTATAGTATCCGAGGTTAGTCACCCAAAATCGTTAGTTGGGGAAATCTTGGCTGATTTCATAGCTCTTTTCCAGCTTTATTTTCCACCTTGTTGTTTTTCTAGGCAAAAATTCAAGGCTGAAAAAGGTAGCTGAGGCCTGCGGGCCAGAGGACTAAACCAGAAGTAGATATAAAAGACATGGATCCAGACTGTGTACTTTGTGGAGTCATGGCATTAGCACAAAAGCTCTGCTGTTAGATGGTCTCTGCTATTTTAGCCCCTCCTCCGCCTTTACTATCTCGGTCCTGTGCCACTATGAATAACAGCATTCTCAAGCAGCAGCATGAAATGAACATGACCCGAGGCAATCTCCCAGGGCCTAAAATATCCTGAAAACTGAAGTCTTGATAATTTCACACTGTTTCAGCTTAGTGAAGCTGCTGCATGATTTGCAGAAGTGGCACTGGCCCATGACAGTGCATGCCTTAGGAAGTTCAAAATGGAATCCTCCAGTCAGAGACACCTCACATGTTTGTTCTAGAAAACTTCTGGGTGGAACTGTCCCACCAAGGGCTGCCAGTTGGACAACACACGGCACGGAGGGCTTGCCACATGTACCTTGAATATGTAGGCAGCTCTCTGCTCCATTGGAGCATCTGCCGATTCAGGCCACATCTCCATATGCCTGAGGATTGACACTCTGTCAATCAATCCTCTGGGGTTCGATTTAGCAGGTCTAGTAAAGACCTGCTAAATCGAATGCTGAGAGCGCCATTGGTGCTGGTACTCCTTGCTGTAACGAGGTGTAAGGGAAGTAAGTGAGAGCATTTCTCTCATCCACCTCCTGCTGTGGAGCTGCACCAAAAAATCAGTGCAAGGTATGTTGACTCCAGCCATGCAATTCATGTAACTGGAGTTGCATATATTGCATTGATTTTCTTCAGCAGTGTAGACCTGGCCTCAAGAAGGCAATTCTGCATTGGCTTACATTCTGATAACATTCAGTAGGTTTTCTTTCCAACCACCTGGGCAATTAAATTGCTTAATTAAAAAAGAAGGCTTATATTCTGCAGACTTTGATGGCTTAGGTCACCATATCACCAGAGAGAGCTTCCCACAGATGAAATGGGAGGGGGGGTTCAAGCTTCATTTTAAAAGATAAGCCTTAAAGTAAAGTTAAAATAGTTCAAGAGGGCACCAAGGATTTATATAATGTAACAAACACAGGAGTGATTACATAAATGAGACTGTGTAATGTTAATGAGTAGGATAATGTCTGCAGTAAGTCCCTAAACATGCCCAGGATAGACGAGGCCCAGAACCTCAAACATACTTAAGGACCTAACGCTCATTGCTTTCAATGGTAGACCTAGATATTTCCCAGAGTTTGGTAGACTCAGATTCAGACTGAGCTGAGGTGCTTTGCACCCATGTGACACGGGCTCCTGAGTGCTTTACTGATCTCATTTATCCTCTAAAGATATTAGTAATCCTTTTCTAATCTCCACTGCCCAGTTTGGAATTTCCCTCAGCTACTCCTGACAGACCCAGTGACCGCTTTGTAAACGTCAAAGGAAAAGTGGGACATTTACATCGGGAAGGAAGAACAGAGGATTGCCAGATTTTTCTCCCTGAAAAAAGCAAGAGCCAGACCCGGAAAAGAGAAAGAAAGCAAAAGGCAGTTAATGGCTGGCCCGCATGTGGAACAATACTGTCTCCTGGCAACCTATGGCAATCCTGTGAGAGAGTGAAAGGAGCCGCACTGAAGGAAAGTGCCAGCTTCTATTTCAAGTGGTTGAGAGAAGGTTTACTGTTCATTTACTGCAGACCTGCCCAGTTTATTAATATGCTGCATTCAAATTTAATCCCCACTGACCAGAAATAGCCATACAAGTACACAGCTGCCCACAGAACAGTTGGATAGTTAGTCATATTTGGCAGTTCCCATCTTTCTGCTCTGGCACTTGGTTGCCATACTGATTTTTTTCAATGTTAATTCATAATCAAAAGCATAAGGCCTGGCAATTTCAGCCTAACTCCTATTTATCCCTGATTGGTTTATCACTAGTCATTTCTGTGTAACTGGCTTGTTATCTTGAACGTTAACAAAAAGTGAGTTTTTTCCATGAAAAATATATGATCAAAACGCTATTTTATGAGGAAAATTGTTGAAAAAAATGTGACCTGCTCTAAACTGAAGTTAATAGAGACAATTACATTACATTGAAGTAATGGGTTTAATCCAGGAATTAATTTGGCCTGCTGTTCCCTAAATATATGATTTCAGTCATCAACTTTTCCTCTGCCTTCGGATGTCACTGCTTTAGGGTAGAGAGGTTTTCAGGGGCCTGGATCAGATTTTTAAGAAGAGCTACTTATTTTGTGTTCCATTTTTTTTAAATAAAAGTATAAATTTCATTACAAGGCAAAACAAAATTTGCTCAAGTTATTTTTGGGGGAAATGGACAGCTGATGGAAAAACAAATCTTCCAACCACTTTTTCCACTTAAGTGTTTATCAGCATTTCCATTTCAAAGCCGACTTTGAAAAAACTCACTTTTTGTTAACGTTCAAGATAACAAGCCAGTTACACAGAAATGACTAGTGATAAACCAATCAGGGATAAATAGGAGTTAGGCTGAAATTGCCAGGCCTTATGCTTTTGATTATGAATTAACATTGAAAAAAATCACTGGCTTTTCACTTGGCCAGTGAAATTCATACTCTATTTAATACACATTCAGCATTCTAAAGTTTTTGATTGTGCTACCTAAGAAGTAATGTACTGTAGGGGTTAAAGCAAGATGGCTTTGGTTGCTAATCTCACAAGTCACAGCGGTATTGTGCAACAAATGGCAAACCTGTAGACCGTGATATGACTCAGTCAACAAAACTGCTGACTGAATGATATCCTTGCATCTAGGACATCATCTACAGTCACACTGTATATTATCTTCACTGCAAAACAGGCTTTGCAACTCTGCTTTCATATCATTGTATTTGATAACAATTTCCTTCATGCAAAAACTTTTGAATATGACTTGTAAAAAGAGAGAACATAATTCTCCATTGCTCTGTACCTTGGGCCTAACTCACATACACTAATGTCTCTTTATACTGCTCTAGCACTGTAAGAAAGCCTTAAAGAGGGTACAAAGTCACATTTACTCACACTTTGGCATTAAATAAAAAATAACATGAGACTTTAGGAGTCCACAGGAAGTTCATTTGCTCTGTGGTGTAGCATATCTTTTTATTCATAATAGTTACCACAACTCTGGAGGTGCAATAAATTCATTGGAAATATAATTCCTTGGTCTGGCATGATTCCTTTCTTGAAATTAAGGGGAAAATCAGTGTGTCATTTCAGTTCTAACTGCCACCTGGGGCATTATTAGTATTAGTAATGTGCTTTACAACAGTGCCTAATGATCCCAAACAAAATCCCGCCCCCTCTCCCCCCCCATGTTAGGCACTACACAAACACATAGTAAGAAGCAGCCCTTGCCCCAGAAGCTCAAAATGTAGATGAAGTATAGGATAGGAAGTGATTTTTTCAGAATCACATAACTTGAAAAACTGTGCCTCCTAATTGTGAGGCCAGGGGCTTATCTACTAGACTATGGTACCACTTGCATGGAATCAAACTTCCATATAGCCTAACTGACCAGCTGATTTCAAAGGAATGAAATGTCATCATAAAGAAAGAAAGGGCTTTTGCTACATAAATGTCAGCAAGCAAGCCTTTTTGCCACTGAAAAAAGGCAGTCACTGTGAGTTGGAGAATGGCACTTGTGGGAGACATTTAGTTGCTTTCTGTTTTGCAAAGAGAAAGGCAAGAGTACAATATCGTAAAAAAGGATCAGAGAAGCCAGTCTTGCAACAGACAGCATATTTAGACAAATCCTACCTCTTCTTAGTCCTAGCATTAGTATAATCACCCTGACAAAGAAATGTGTAAAATACAGCCTTGCTCATTGAATCCTGAAGATTTTGTGCTGTTCATTAAGGTGATTGCTCCTTTGCCATGGCGTGGCATACAAGCTTTGAAGATGATTAAATATACATATGCATACAGAGAGATTTTCTTTTTCATTGGTTCCTTGTAAGGAAGGGCTCTTGAAGGCTGGACACTCCAAGGGAAACAGGACTGTAAGCCCTTAACAGCAGCCTTAACACCTTGTTGAAATCCAGATGATCTGGCAGACTTCATGATTAGTGGACACCTGGAAACTATTAGTTAAATCAAGCTACAGGCCAAATCCTGAAATGATTACTTAGGGACTGAGCCAGGCAAAATGCTCCTGGATTTCTGTGGGAGAACTCTTAAGACTAGATCCAATGTGTGAGAAGATTTGCATGCATATATACATAAGCGTATATTGCCTTAGAAAGAACTACACCTGGCATGTAAGTCGACACACTGTCTGGAATGGGCAGATGAGGTGGAGAGCAGCTGGTTAGCCGCCTATTCCAAAACTTGAGGGGTCCTCTTGATCAGGTAGAACTCGGAAGGTAATTTAAGTGCGCCCCAAATGGGGAAAGGTCTGGCATAGCACCTGTTTGTGGTGTTTTGCGGTAATGTTATGAAACTTTGTCACACTGTTGTCTCACCAACTGAAGACTCAGTGACTTTGTCCTGCAAAACAGAGAGCAAAAGCAGAAGTTAGAGTGGACAAAATGCTGTGCCTGTTGGGGATTTTTCAGGCTCTACCATAGCGGAAGCTCATAAAGTTCTGGAGCATGCTGTGTTTCAATATACACCTACCAGCTGGCTGTCATTGGTCAGCTCTTGAGAGATCACCCTGCCCTTGCAGGGCTGGAAAGCCCTTCTAAGCAGCACAGGTTTTCCTCAAACATGTTGTAAATAAGGTTCTGCCTGACCACAGAGCCTTGAGGAGAGCGACTTCTCAGAAACTAAAACCACCAACTGAACACGCTTGTAAAAGCCTGCTTGGAAAGAGGAAGTTACCGCCAGGCAAGGCTGGGCGCTCAGGCCCTAGGGCAGCATTTTGTGTCCTATATCCTGCGTGGCTCAGGTGGGGGAGGGCTCGAGAGCTGAGGAAGTGGGCAGCGAAGGACCAGGAAGAGGGGAGAGCCCTGGTCTATCTGCCTGCATGCTGACCATTATAATGGGCCGTGTGCTAGGGGAGGTGATAAGCTGTATTCTGAAAAGGGCATTGCAACTTGTTTCCCTTCTGAAGCAAGAGGGAGTGGGGGGAAGAACGGCTAAAGCGCCAGTCCTCCTGAAGCTTTCTCCGGGCACAGCGCAGCTAGACGCCACACCAAACTCAAAGCAGAGCCTAAGGGCTCGATTCTGTTATATTCAACTGTAACCACCTCCCAGAATGCATTGCTAGCAAGGTCTGAGCCCACGTCTAGTTGCTTCCCCTTGAGGAACCTGATGACAGAAGCTGATCATGAGACAAGACTGTTGTCTCAGATGGGTCCTGGTGCTGAGTTTGAGGGAGGTAGAATACAGCCCACTCAGACTCTCGATCCCTACCTCTCAAGGAAATGAGGAAGTTCTTACTCTGGGGTGCCCTCGGAAGGGAGTATGGGCCACTGAAGCCAGGTGCTGGATTAAGGGTAGGGCCATCCAGCCCAGCTCTTCCGCCTCCCCCACGCCCCACAGAGACTTCAGCATCTCCTAGGTGTTTGTTTGCTACATCAGTTGCTTTGCTTGTGGCATCAGCTTGACTTTAGAATGCATGTGGATTTTGGCAAGCTGCCACTATGTCCCCCAGGAATGCAAGCAAGAGAGAGGAAATACATATAGATTTTTAACTGTTTGTGTCGTGGCAAAGAATGTCATGGGATGAAGAAAAAGCGCTTCTGCAGCCTTAGGGTATTTTGTGTGTGTGTCTAACAGGCTGGGTTTTGATGTTTGCACTGCTGTTTATCATTGTGTATTCAAAGCAAAAAAAAATTCAGTGTTCCCTCTGAGTACTTGGGTGGACACCGAGAAATTCAAATGCCACCCAGCTGATCTGTAGAGTGCCCACAGCCAGCAGCATGTGTGTTTATTGGTGGTACCCATCTGCACATGCCTCAGTGCACATAACAAAATGTATTCTGCACATGGATGGGAAAAAAATAGCAGAACACTGTGTGTGACTGTCCCGACTGGTTGAAAGGATGACACTTTGGTCATGGCATAATTCTTTGGCAGATGGATTTTAGACTTGTTTCTTTCTTCATGACCATTGACTAATGAATTTCACAGCATCTGTCAAGTCTGGAACTTCTAGGATTTATGAGGCCCTACACAGTACTGTTAAACTGGTGCAATTGTCACCAATGACTACCCAGGGGGGAATGATGATTTTTTAGCGATGTGATTTTATAATCTTCAGCGACACATGAATAAAATCGTTTTAAAGCAAATTTTAAACTAAGGCCCTGTAGCCTAACCCAGTAAATTCAGAAACTGACAGGTTATACCTGGGGTTGGCAAATGCCTGTTAAATAGACTCATTACCATCTTTCATGTGTTCAGTGTTACGCTAATAGCATTGGCTGGCTTTTTCACTTTTAAGTTAAGTAGATCTTGTCCAGAGGAAGCAGAGCCACAGAACAGAGATAGGAGGAGGTGAGTGGGTGGACAATAAAACCCAGTGGTGTCCCAAATTTTCAGGCGCCCTACACAGCTGCAAACTCTGCGTATGGGTAAAGACAGCCCCGCTTCCAGTTGTTAGCAGTGCCTTAGAGTTGTCAATGAAAGAGACTCTTTGTTCAGTCAGTCTGTCACTGAGCAAGAGAGCGTCTTGTGGGATGGGCAGACGGGTTCCTCATGCCCACACCATTAGTCACAGTAGTGGCTGGGGGGTAACATACCATGAGAGTTCGTGCCAAGACAAGGCTCATGACATGTGGACTTGGTGACCTCTCAAGGTCCCTTCCAGGTCTAGTATTCTATGATTCTCTGTACAGATCCAGTAACCTTGTGCCTCATTTGAAAATTCTCCCATCGACCCCAGGACCCTGCCTTGCCTTGTGTAGATACACTGGAAAGGAAGGAGCCTCTCTTCCTTTAACCACATCCATCTAGCATCTGGGACAAATTTCTGACTCGTGACTGACCTCCCTGTGTAGAGGAGGCAGCACAAGGTCTAGGCCCCGCTTGAGAACTATTTTGTAATGCTCAGGCTTTTTGTTGCTGAGATGGTCCAGTTAACATGCTGTGTGCAATCTGCCATGGAGGTCCCCTGCCTCCCTTTGTGTTTGTTGTCATTAGCAATCAGTGCTCGGACAGGCACGTTCTGGGGTTGTCTGAATCAGACAGAGCCTTTGTGTATTTTTGGGTGGGCCTGTGCAACCAACCCTGCCTCCCATTGCCGAGCAAGACTAGGGTTGCCCGGTGTCCGGTATTGACCTGGACAGTCCAGCATTTTCGCCTCCTGTCAGGTAAAAATTCAGAAAATACCAGACACTTAAAATATCCGGTATTTTCTGATTTTTTTTTCCTGGCCAGGAGGTGAAAATACCGGGTGCTTACCTGGTTCCACAGGAGAGCTGTCTGGCCTGGAGCAGGAAGACAAGATGGCGAACAGCTGCTGACAGCCTTTTAGGCCAAAAAACCTCAAAAGCATTTTTTTTTCTCAACAACTTTGGTCTCCCCCCTTTTTTTTTCTCAACAGAATTTTTTCCCTGGTGATTTTCCTTTTTTCGGGGTGGGGGGAGGTGTTCGGTATTTTTGGTTGAACCATCTGGCAACCCTAAGTAAGACTAACTCTTGTCTCCCACTATTCCCATTATACAGAGGGCAAGGCTGAGGACTCAGGGGACGGTTAATGAGATGATTTTTTTTAAAGTGCAATCAGATGTAACTCTCTGCTTTTATAAAAATCATGTGTCAGAGGGATCTTTGGAGCCCTGCAACTGCTGCTGCAGGAAAGGTGGAGCCCATCTGTTTGGAGTCCCTGGACAGCTGCAATATTGAGAAGAACTTGGCAAGAATCAAATGTCCAAGTAAGCTGTGAGACAGGGGCCAGAGACAGGAGGGCTTTGTATGCTTTCCGGAGAATCTTAGCACTTAGGCAACACTTTATAACCTAACTGATATCTTCCTGCAGGGCAGTTGTGACCGAGGCTGAGTATTCCCCACGTGGCAGAGGGTAAGACGAGGGCCAAGAAGTGATTCCATAAAGGATACTGTCAGAAGGATTCAGAGTCAGAGCTAGAATGAGGCAACACGTGTTGCTTGCTCTCAGGCCCGTTTTTAGTTGGAGATCACAGAAGAGAAGCCTGGTCAGCAGTCGGTAGTTGTCCTACGACGTCAAAGTGTTGCGGGGAGATCTCAGGCTTCCTAGTTAACATTCTGCCATGCAGCTGAAAGGGCACTTGGGATGAATTCCCTGCCTCTCATAGCGTCACTCCCCTCTCTGCACGCTGCATATTCGTCGGTGCCGGAGATTCCTCATCTCTGGGGCGCCTAAACCTACTTTGAAGGAGACCAGGTTGTACCAGACAGGAAAAACCTTCCTGGGGGAGGTAGATAATCCGGTTCCACAAGGTCGTTTACTCCACCTCCAACGTCGAACAATGCAAGCGGAACATCGTGCTTTGTGATCAATGCGCGCAGTATCTTTTTCAGGGACAAAGTGTAATCGCTCCCAGCCAAGTGCTTGTAAAACAGGCCCCTTTGCCAAGGCTGGAGGCCTTCCTCCTCCACCATGAGAAAGTGATTTTGTTTAACTGGGAAAAGAAATGAACTGTTCCCCCAGTCCCTCTCCCCCCCCTTTTTCTTAGAGTAATAATCACCCCCCCCTTGGGGCCCTGTATCATAAACTTGTGGGAAAATGTGTGTGGAAACCCCCTGTCACATCAGACTGCTGTAGTGCTAGTCTGGGAGAGGGAGCTTATGGCAAAAGCATCTCTTCCCCCAGAGCTTTGGTTTGGCCTGGGTCTGCTCAAATACCAAGGAATCTAGGGTCAGGGGTTCATGGCTCTTAAAGGGCAAAGCTGGGGGAAAAACCAAGGATCTTCAGGAAATGTTGGTGACAAACTTTCAGCCCTACTGATCAGTTTACATTTTCAAGGGTGTATTTGGAAGTGGGGGGTGCATGTGCATGGGGGTTAAATATCTTCTCCCCTCCTCATTTCCACTTATCAGGGGGAGGATATTCTCTCCCCGTTACATTAATGGGGGAATAGTTTCGCCCCAGTCCATGTTACACTGGCTTGGGAGGGAGGGGGAAGAATCTCTCCATCCTAAGAATTGTGAGATTAAGAGGGGCAATACAGGTTGGACCTCCTTGGTCTGGCTCACTCAGGACCTCACTGGTCCTGAATGAGGGAGTCTGCCAGACCAGGATAAGTCAATTCTAGGTGCTAACCCTCCTCCTCCTCCCTCCAGCCCAGCTCTGCTTCTGGCCCAGCCGCCAACCCTCCTGCCCCACTGCTGACCTGGCTGGGCTCCTGACCCCAAAAGGGCTGGTGGCCTTCCTGCCATTGGCCCGGCCAGGCTCCCTGCCACCAGGGCTCTCTGGTCCAGGAACATCTGTGGTCCAGACCAGAGAGTCCTGGTTTACAGAGGTCAGAAACATACTGTTGATCAATCAAATGAAAAGTGAGATTATTAGCCCTTGCACTGCTAGAAGCCTTAGTTCAGAGCAGTGTTCATGGGTTTCATGTTCTCTCCAAGCTTACTCTGCCTGATTTCAAAGGGGCAGGTTACATACATATTTATATGTTTGAAGGATTAGATCTGGTATTTGCAAATACTTTTAGGATACCCTATTTTCTGTTTTCAATTTTGCTGCCAAGTATAGTAAATGTAGAAAATTCCAGGCTGTGATCTTGAAATCATTTTCCCAGTGCTGTCTCCATTGCCGTGTTCTTGATGATAATCTGCATAATTTTGCATTAATGTACATTCGGCGCTATTGATCACATTTCAGTATGAGGTCTAAACAGGTCTCAATTGAATATTAATATTCATTTTAAAGCAATCTGCTTTGCTATCCATTGTGCCTGATACTGTTTTCTCTTTTCGTTGTCTCATTGTTCGGACAGATTTTCTCATTACATTTTAAGGTAGCAGTTTCTGGAGGTCTTCTTTTTTTCTTTCTTTCTTATTTTTTTTCCCTCCCAAGAGGAAAAAAACCCCTTAATTATGACAAGTCATAGGAATGTGGAGAGACCAAAAGCTGTGGAGGTGCAGTGCTACTAACTTGTATTGTGTTACTGAATTGTATTACAAGTCTTGTGCTATGTGGTGTCTTCTCAAAGCTACATCTCCTAGGTCATCTCAGTTTCCATTTTTTTTTAAAGTGCTTTCCCAGTCTTCCTAGCTGTGGAGAAACATTAAAAATCCTAAAGGCTCAAAACCCAGAAGGCAAATCAACTACCCCCAAAGATTTTTTTTTTTTAAATCACATGAGTTTAAACCTAGTCTCCTTATCTTGGGAGGCTGAATCATGATTTTTGAATGCTTGGGACTAGAGATGTAAAATCCTATTTATTTGGTTAGCTGGTTAAATGTATTGTTTAACTGGTTAATGGATTAAAGGGGGAGGGGTGCTCTAGTCCAGATGGGCTAGAATGCCCCCCCCCCCCCAGGACCATGAGGCGAACTGAGGCAGCCGCTTCAGGTGCCAGACTGGGGGGAGGGGGAGGGGGAGAAGGTGCCACTAGGACCCAGAGTGTAGAAAATTGTGTCTGCTGCTGGTGCATATGTATTCTCTCTGCTCTTGTTGCACAGAGATGGAGTGCTGTGCTGGAGGAAAGAGGGCTCAAGAGACCTTTCAAAGTTTTGGCCCAAGCGAGAGGGCATGGGGGCATCATTTGGCACCTCAGGTGCCAAAATGTTGTGGGCCGGCCCTGTGGCTCCCCCCCACCCCCTCCCCATCCACTGTGGCTGGGCTGAAGTGCCTCTCCTCCCACAGGCAGGGGCTGCTCCAGCCAAGCCGGAGCAGTCCCTGCCTGCTGTGTGTCAGGGCCCACCGCAGACAGGGATTGCTCCGGCTGGGTTGGGCAGGCAGAGGTTACCAGTTAACCTTTCACATCCCTACTTGGGACTGGCAGTACTGGAAGAGTGTTAATTGGCTCTTATGAAAACTTCACATTTTCACCATGGGGAGAATGGCTGGCTCAGCTGTTTACTTGTGGGATACACAGAACCGTTAATCCCTATTGAGATTTATGTGGGTAGCACTTCAGAGTCAGTATCTGATGGCAGGTCCTTTGGATTGCAGCCCAGAAAACATGTTCTTCTGTTTACACTACAGGTTGAACCTCTCTGGTCCTGGACTCTCTGGTCCAGCAACATCCACGGTCCAGAGCCCCAGCAGCGGTGGAGCCTTGGTGACCTCAGAGCCGTGGTAGTCCCAGTGGTCATTCAGCAGAATGACCTCTCCTGAGCAAACTTCCCCATTCAGACCGGTCAGATCCCAAGGGTGCCAAGGTCCAACCTGTAGTGTAATATACTGTAGTGAGAAAAATCATGCAAGTCTTTTTCCTAGTATGGTTGTGATAGCCAAAATGTCAGGGAACGGAGAAAGCTCCGACAAGCAGTTCTGTGTTTCAGTGACCTCAAAACTCTGGGTGGGGCTGGGTGTAAATCAGAAACGATGCACTTGATCTGTTAGGAATATTGGAATCTCCTGAAATACTTAGTTAAAGCTGGTCAAAAATTGAGTTACTGCACTTAACAATTGTCTCCTCTCTCCAATAGTTTCTTTCAGTTCCCTCTGGATGGGTGTCATTCCAGTGTCACTTCCAGATGGTAGACAGCTAAAATGACCAAAGAATGGCTGTGTTAGAGCAAGTCAAAATCCCTACCCTGTACATTTCCTCATATACTGCAAGAATTTAAGATGTATTGAACAAGCCATCAGGAGGTTTCATTTGTAATCACGAGAACTTTTTAGATGCTGTGGCTAGAGGAACTTTGGATTTTAAAATGCTGTTCTACTCTGAAAAGTGACTGTATACAAACATCATGTGTTTCTGCACTGGTCTCATCAGAACATACCTGCCCAGCCGACAAGTTTTTCTTTCTTTCTACCAGTGCTGAAGTATGGAATCTGCCAGTAAAACTGGGCTCACTTTGTCTCACATCCCCCACAAATAAAGACACTGCTTTTGGAAATGAGTTAGCAATTCTTGAGGATCAGATTGCTGGGGAGTAAGATGCTACACAGTGAGAATAATGGTATCACAATTAGGCCCATGAACTGGAATGGAATCCAGTTTACTGCCCCACTGTTGCATTTGCTTGATAGTACCAAGAGGAGTAAAAGGCAGGTAAAGCTTATTTTGTTCCATAAAGACAGGCATTCTTCTGGATATGCACACAGAGAAGTAAAATAAGTCATGTTTCAGAGTCAACCATCCTTGAATAATTTTATAGCAAAATTATGAAACCATTTTGCAAGAAAGCTGGAATTAAGGTTTTGGGTTTTGTTTGTTGCTGATGGCCGTTAAAAAAATAAGGTGTGGTCTAAATTGTCAAAAACTGGGTCAGCTTGTACATCTGAATGGTTAAGAATGCAGTGTGCAAAGTTAAGGCTGGTTTGTGAATAGGACTGAGCTCTCCCAGCCCTCACATTGTAAAGTATTGGGAATCTGTTCTGATCCTTGAGATATTATTTTAAAACTGCTACTAAGGCGGCATATCATAGGTCTGAGATCTAAATCCAGTTTTTGGACTGTACCCTGCCTTTTATCCATGATGAAACTCCCATTCAACTAAATAGGCTCTGTGCAGTAAGAATATCTGCACTATATGTGCTACCCTTTTGTTTTTACTACTGTAGTTTTAATTAGCAAAGCAGTGGTCATTTCTCAATGAGTGTCTATGGAGCTGATTATTATTTATAAAATCTACATAAGACTCAGAAAAACCTATTTCTTTTTGTTTCTTTATTTAAACTTTGCAAGGAGTGAAAAAATATTTGTAAGGTAAAAAATTATCAAAGATTCTCCACTACTTGCAAAGGATCAAATGTTAAAACCAGACCATCATTTATAAAAATAACTTAAATTGTATGTTGCCAGTGTGTCTTTCTAGTGTTGCAATACCCATGCTGTCAGATATCTCCTATGCATATGTGGCTCACTGATCTCTTGTTCGTTTACATTTGCCTGCATTCTATAGCAGCTGTTTATGCTTCTCTCTCTTCCTTTTGGTGGTTCAGCTTTTTAAGTCATCTGTTTCCTGTTGAAAACTTGCAGAACAAAATCTTGCAAAACACACTGTACTCTAATTGAAATAGGTATGTATATAGTTAACAAAACAACAACAAAAACAACAATTGTATCTTCCACTTTCCCAGCACTTGTATCTTTAAGGGGAAATAATTTCCAGATTAGCCAGCTAGATGTAGTGTTGCTATTTTTCAGTTGTTTTTGCTCTGTCAAGCCTTGACACTGAGCCAGTTTGAATTGGCAGCCGGATCGCTGGAATAAGTCATGAGGAAAGCAGCAGAACACAGTCATTTATCCTTGAAACAAAAGCATTAAAGATTGGGTGTTGGATTCTTTGCTCACTCACACTGGTGTAAAGCAGGACCAACTCCACTGGAAGCAAGAGTACAAGAGAAGACTCAGGCTCTCACTATACATAGTGGAGTGAAAGTGTACTATTCATCTTGCCATGACCAGAAAAGATGAAAATCAAGGCAGGTTCTGCTTCCCCAGAAAAGAGAAGCTATGAAAATCTTTTTCAAGGGTATTTTTGAAAACCTATTGTGCCAGATCCTGTTATGCTAGTGTAAATCTTATGAAGTCAAGTGCTGTTACTTCAGATTTAGGTTGATGTTGCAGACAGCAGAATTTGACCCATAGTCCTTATCCAGACTAAGAACTTTTAATTTGAGATGTAGTTAATAAGAATAAATAATAGTACTTGTCAGAATGCTTTTCATCTTCCAAGAACTTTACAGTCTTTAATCATTTGCAGAATTCTGCGAAGTGCAAAAGAATTTGGCTCAGATTCTGATCCCACTTACCCTGGTATAAGTGTGGAATAACTCCACTGACTTCAGTGGAATTATTTTGGAATTAACAGTAGTGTGCGTTCAGAATTGGCCCCCCAAAACTTTGCAGTTTCGTAAGAGAGCCTTGCTTTGTAATGAACTGATTGAGGCAGCCAAAATGCACAATGTGGAAGTGAGAAAAGGTCTGAGGAAGAAAAATGAGCTATTGCAATGCATGAATCCCCTGCCATACCTTAAAGGGGAATTTCAAGCTTTCATAAAAAAGTTGTTTTGAGCTGCTGATGACTCAAAGTGATAAACAGAATATATTCATCTACTTCAGCAGGACCAATACAGAGTCAAATCCTGCAGTTCTTACTCAAGCAAATCACCCACTGATATCAAATAAGTGGGACTTTGGCTAGATTAAAGGCTGCAAGACTCAAAGGTTTTCTAGGTTACAAACATCAGCCATATCAGAATATTGCAACTGTTAATTTTATTGTCAGTCATGTAACAGTGTTTTGTCTTAAAGCACCAGTTTGTGAAGTCGTATGAGTATTTGAGAATCGCAGCTTTCTTTTTTTTTAAAGTAACTTCTAGACCACATCTTCGTAGAGAAGAGCTTAAAAAAGTGAAGTCAGAGGTATTACTGTCCCCTCCCTGTGCTCTGAATGACACAGCAGCAAAACCACCAGCTGTTATACTTTGGCTTATTTACTCTAAGACTGTACAAATTCAGTTAGCTCCACTTAGCACCCTGCTGCCCAGACTCCAGGCCCCTCGCAACCCAGCATTGTGGCCTGTGGAGCAGTCAGGGAGAGGGGCCATGGATGACCCTGCTTCACTGGCACTCCAATGTCCCACCAACGAGCACTCTGGCCAGGGTGTGAGATCAGGGTGTGTGGGTGGATCCCATGCCTCCGGTGCGCCGCCCGAATGGGGCTGGGCTGACACTGCTCTACCTGGTGCTCCAGCATGGCTGAGGGTTGGGGGCTTACCATCCCTACCACTGCCCACCCACCTGAAGTCGGCCCTTCTGGCCATGCCACTGCTGTGACCACCTCAGCAGCGGGGGCCCCGGGCCCTTTAAATCACCATCAGAGCTCACATGCCCTGCGCTCCCAGTGGTGCTGACGGGCTGGCTGGGGAAGACTATCCTTAGCTCTGCCCCTTTTGACTGAGGCCCCGCCCCTTTCAAGGGTGCCTGGAGCCAGCACTTCACTGGGACCTGGGAGGAATCTCATTAGCCCTGTCCAGCACAACCCTGGATACATTATTCCAATGATTACTCACTGTTAAAAAAATAATCCTTAAATTTGAACTGTCATCTATTGGAGGATAATTTGTAGGTTACCTTTCAACAGATGACAACACAAATGCCCTATGAGGTAAATGGGAATTTCTATGGTGGCCTTATCACATGAGAGAGCTACATTGGTTTTAACTTAATTCCATTTTAGTTAAGCTGGTGCAAAGCATTCAGGCACTCTTACTGCCATTTAAGAATGGCTTATTTCAGTTCAATTCTTGAGGCAAACTCAATCAAGTTTGGCTTAAAATGAAATTATTGTGTCCATGCAATCCCTGGCCCTGGTTTAACTAACTCATTTTAAAGCAACGAGTAGTCCCTGTGGCACCTTAGGGTATGTCTACATTACGGGACAAAGTCAAATTAAGATACGCAACTTCAGTAGTCAAAGTACCTTAACTCAGTTTTTGGCACTGTGTACACTGCAGGAAGTTGAAGGGAGAACAGTCTCCCTTTGACTTCCCTTACTCCTTGTGATAGCAGGACTACCAGTGTCAACCGGAATGCCTCTCTCTGTTCAAATTAGCAGGTCTTAACAAGACCTGCTAATTCGAACCCTGGAAGATTGACAGCGGCAGCCTCAGTCTTCCTTTGTAGTGTAGATGTGTCCTTAGAGACTAACAAAAATAAATACGCTATACATGACATACTGTATATATTTTTGTTAGTCTCTAAGGTGCCACAAGACTACTTGTTTTTAAAGTTACAAAATAACACGACTACCCCCTAAGTCAGTTTAAAGCAGCACAACTTTCTGAGAAGAGATATGTTCCCAGCTCTGCTGTCCGAGTCAGTTATGTGATCAGCTATGGACAGGGAAACAGTGTCTGCTCCATTCGGACTTATTACCTAATCCTGTAAAGCACTGAGCACTTCTAGGGTGTGCCCGGCAGCCTCAGTGTCTCCTGATTCTGATGGGAGTTGATAGACTCAGCTCTATACAGCTCTGCTCAGCACTTGTCAGGATTGAGACCTGAGCCTGTAAGGGGGGCAGAGGAGAGAATATTGATTTACTTTAAATGGTGTGTTTTAGATCTCTTTTTAATATTAACAGTACATATTTATTTAGGCAGCCAAAGACTAATCATTGGCTTTTAATTTTTTTTTAATATTAACAGTACATATTTATTTAGGCAGCCAAAGACTAATCTTGGCTTTTAATTTTTTTTTTAACAAAAGCCTCTCTCCAGCAGGAACCATGTGTAAGTTTTGGATTTTCAGTTCTTAATCTACTTTCTGGGGAGGGGGCAGGAGGAATGTTCTTATGTTGTAAATAAATGCCACATTCCGTACTCTGACATGCGCACACAGCCTAATAATTGCAGTTCACATTTCTGTGCCAGGGTGGCATTATTCTTTTATTGTTAGAACTCTGTTTTTTTGTCCAGGTTAAAAATGATATCACGTAAGATGGGAGGGTTTTTTGGAAGCCTCTACGTGGGCCTAACTTTGTTCCCCTTGAAATCCTCACTAACAATAGCCATGGTTAGGCTTATGATGCAATGTTAGTACATGTCATTACAACTTTAAATCCTAGTCTGGACAAGGCAGAGACTGCTTTTGAAAAATCCAAATGTGATAATCTTCCTTGATATTGGTAGGGAGATGAACAGAGGGTGTGAAGAATGACTGACATGCAGGGCATTAAATGTGAAGGTTCCATTTATTTAACCAACCATTTATTTGCATTATTTAACAGTGAATGGGGGGGAAAGTCGCATATAGTTCTTAATATAACTATAAGCTCAGCTTCCTTTCAAGCAGGTCAAGTGACTACTACCAGAAAATCATGCAAAAAAAGAAAGTCTTTGAAGTACTTTTTCTTTAAGAAATATTTGGCAAACAGAACAGACAATGGTCTGTTTGAAAATCCAGCAGATCACATTAAGATATCATAAAACATGCAGACAAGCACATCAGCAATTTCCTGTTGCTGCCAGTGTGGTGAAAGTACATCCTAACAATATGTGTGCCTAATGTAAAGCCCATCTGGAGAGCGTGCACCAAATACTTGAGAAAACACTTTGGCCTGGAACAAATCGCATCCTCAAAAAGCAGACGATTCTGTGACTAAATGGTATTCAGAGATTTAGCTCTGTACCAAAGGGAGATAAAGATCACCACATCTTAATATGGTGTACTTCTTTTCCTCCAGAGATATCAAAGCACTTTACAAACTTCACCCCAGTTTTACACATAGGGTAACTGAATCACACAAGGGTAAAGTGACTTGCCCAGCATCATAGCCACCACTAGACCCCATGTCTTCTGAATCCCAGTCCAGTGCTCTACCCACTAGGCCACATTGCATCTCTGGTTTCTACTCATGCCTGTCGGAAAGCATGATGAACTTCCAACATGGCTCTGCAACCACCATATAGGAAGTAACAGAAAAAAAAGTCTATTTATTCTTAGATATGAACAGAACTCACTAATATGAAACTTTGTTTTTCAACCCAGCCTTGTCAAAAAATGTGTGATCAAGAGACGAGATGGAAACAACATATCCTGAATGGTAAGATGGATTTGACATGGGGCACATAGAAAAGACAGTTTCAGGGATGATTATCAGATTGTAAAACTGCTTAGCTGAAATCTTTAGATTTGATAGAGGCTTTGCATTCAGAGTTTAAAAACTATTTGTTGTAACTTTGCCTTGGCAAGAAAATATTTTGTTTTAGTCTGGCTGTAAATAATCATTAAAGAGTCCTGTTAGTCCTCTCCCACTAAAACCAAGCTCCCAGCAGAAATCTGACTGCAGGTGAGGAAGAAATGATGACTTAATTTGGTGATCAAACAAGGAAAGTAGGCCTAAAGCATCTTGCCATCTGTAGATGTAGGGTATGTTTATCCACATTGGAAAGGAATCCCTCACATGTCATTGGACTTCTTTGAACATAAACTTTGGTAGAAGGATGTAAAGCTATCTATGGAGTCCCAAGTCTGTATCTTTATAGTGAACTAACAAGAATAGTAGGCAGGCCTCTTTTGAATTTCCTTTTGGCTTCATCTTAGCACAAATGTAGGTTCTGATTCTGCAACGCTTACTGGTGTAAGTTATTCCAGGTGAGCAGTGTGGATGGAGCAGCACATGAACAAATCTACATGCAGTTTAGCAATACCGCCCACCGACTATGCCAAGGCCCAGACAGAAAGGAGGGAGCTTAGGAGAGAAAAACGAAAGAGGAAAATAATTGCCGAGTGGGAACAGGAAGCAAGGGGACAAGCAGAGGAGAAAGTGAGGAGGTAGGGAGACAAGACAAAAGCATAGAAAGTCTAAGAATGAAAAGCTCAGGAGGAAGAAGAAGGAGTGTAGAAACGCCAGGAGATAAGGAAGAAATAACACAAATTTGGAGCAAGGAACACTTTTAAATAATGAGACTGCGATTGGGAGAACACGAGAGAAGGGACACAGAGGGACTAACAGTGGTTTTTCCTAGAATCCTTTTGTGGGAACATGCCTCAGTATGTTTTCTGAAAGGAGAGAGGAGGACAGTGATGAAGAGATGGGGAATTACTTGGCTCTGGATGGTGAGAGGTACACTTTTCTCTCCCCCTCCTCAGCTCCCAAAATTCCCTCTGAACACCTCTCTCCCTGTCCCCCGTCTACAGTCAACTCATCTTCCTCCCCATACACACCATGCGAAGTGACCTGGTTATTTGTTTTGATAAATCTGCTTGCATAGACTTGATGGTTTTAAAAGGCAAGGGAGGTGGGGATGAAGGGGCGGCGATTTTCCCTGGAAGGCAAAACGGTCCTGTCTGGACTTCGGAGTGTCTGTGTTTGTAGGGACAACGGTCTTTTCATTCCAAACTCGTATGGGCTGTTTTTGCAAAGCACACTGAATGAATGCATTTATTGCCACATTCTAGAAATGCAGCTTTTCAGGGCTCTTGTTTCTATTGATCATGATTAAAGTAGTCCAGAAAACTGGACCAAAGTCTTACGGAACAGATCAAGCATCATATCACATATTAAACAAGCCATCCCATTGGGAGAAAGCATCATTGCTGACTCAGTAAAACTCCATGAGATCAGAAAGGCTTCCATGGTAAAAGCCTGCCTAAAACAAAAGAGTGATAGAAATGTAGCCATGTTAGTCTGGTGTAGCTGAAACAAAATACAGGACTATGAAAAGAGTTTCTTTTGAAAGATAGTATGGATGGGATCCATTTATGATTCATGGAGTGGGCAAGAAAGTGCTTAGGATGGTTTGGTTCATCTCTTTATTTAAAGATGAACACCTTTTTCTATGTTTATTTTAAAAAGCTTTTCAAATCTGGTTATTTTGGGGACTTGACTATTTGCAGACAGATGAATGCAAACAGGCCTGCTTGCTGCTAGCCCAGATCTCTGTGTAGTCTTAATGAACTCTAGTATTATTACAGTAGCATCTACAACTCCAGCCATAGTAGGCACCATACGTACATGTAATAATAGACAGACTCCTGCTACAGGCTTGGGAGGGGAAAGAAAGGTGGAATATCTGGTCTATCAGTCACACATGACAGCTGGGTATAGAACCTATGCTTACGAAGGCTAGGTCTATACTACAGAGGAAGATTGGTTTAAGGTACACCATTTCAGCTACATAAATAACATAGCTGCAGTCAATGTACCTTAAGCCGAACTTTGATGCCATTCCCACAGTGGGAGGTCGACAGGAGAAATGCTCCCTTAGACTTCCCCTACTTCTCTCAACAGCAAGGAGTACCAGTCAATGGGGGCACTCTCAGCATTTGATTTAGTGGGTCTTTACTAGACCTACTAAATCGAATACCAGAAGATTGACCGCCTCAGTATCGATCTTCCCGTTAGAATAGATGTGACCTTTGTCCTAGTTCAGTGCCCGGTTATAGAGTTTAAGGCCGTTAGAGCATCTAATCTGACCTTCAGTCTATTATAGATACTTACGATTACATCCAGTAACACTTGTACTGAGTCCAATAACTTGTGTGCGGCTAAAGCATATCTCCCAGAAAGGCACCACTCTTGACTTGCAGACATCCCAACATGGAGAATCTACCCTCATTTCTCTTGGTAATTTGCTCCAATGGCTAATCACCCATAGCTGTTAAAAATGCATGCCTCATTTCCAATTTGAATTTCTGGCTTCTATTTCCAGCGGTTGTTTCATGATATGATTTGCTCCACTAGATTAAAGAGCCCTTTAGTACCCAGTACTTTCTCCACCCGATGGTAGTTATATGCTGTAATCAGTCTGTTTTTTGAGAAGCTCAGTAGATTGAGCTCTCTACAATCTCTCCTGGTAAGACATTTTCTCCAGTCACCAAAGTGTTTTTGTAGCTCCTTGTTTCACCCTCTCCGATTTTTCAACTAAACCCAGCTGCTTCTCTGTAGGGAGGCTGTTGCTCCAGCTAGCAGTCTGCCCTGTATTCCTAGCTCCACTGCTCCTTTGTCAAGTGCACTCCCATGCCTCAAATCCTTCTTGCACCTGTTGCATCCTCATAGGGGTTGAGTCTCCTAATGAGCTGCTTGGCATTGGCTTGAATGTTGCTGGTTTGAAACCTGCCTGTCTAAGTCAGTTTAACTTTTGTTGTTAAACAAAACAAAGTTATGTAAAAATCAATTTAGCTTTTTTGGTGTTTGTTTTCCTAAGACTATTGTTTCCACCCCACCCAACCTGAGACTGGGAAGTCAGATTCAGACTTGTGCGGGCATGGGGGTGAGAGGTTTTGGGACTGCAGCTGCATTGCCACTTTCTTGCTTGGCATTCATTGAACATGCCCTGGTCTGTGTTAGCACAGGCCTACCGGGTTGCTTTAGGGGCCCTAGGGCAGTGTTTCTCAACCTTTTTTTATAAAGTACCTCTTTTTTAAAAAAAATATAAGTACCCCCAGTACCTACAGATTTCAACCACACGTTTTTTTCTATCATTGCAACACATTTTATTTAAACAACTTAATCGTAGCCGGGCGGGTGATAAAATGTTTGCGTGTAAAAGTACAAAAATAATAAAATGCTGTAAAACTTAAAACAAAAATTCAGATTTCTCCAAATTTCAGTTGTGTTGACGTACCCCCCAGACTTCTCTCGAGTACCCCGAAAGGTACTTGTACCACTTGTTGAGAAACACTGGCCTAAGGGATCATTTCATGTTAATGGAGCTTTCCTAACCCAATTCTTAGCCTATGTAAATCAATGTAAATCAGTACATCTTCCCTGAAGTCAATGGAGCTATGCTGGTTAACCACAGCTGAGGATCTAGCTGTACGTCCTGTTCCAGCAACTTGATTTCCATCATAAGAAATGCAGAGAAAAAGCTTACAACACACACTGGGAGAGAAAATAGTCCAAAATGACAGTACACGCCACAGACAGGACCCAGGTTTGCCCTCAGATACCTCTGAATACAGCTCTTATGGCAGGTAGCCAATTAGAGCTGTGCATGCACATCTGAGAGCAGAACTGGATTAGCTACCTAATGAATCAGACAGGGTATGATCTTGCAAAATGCAGAGCACTTGCTACTCCCATTGGTTTCCACACAGAATCAAGGTCTTAAAGACCAGACAGTGGCTGGTCTTGCCTGGGTGCAAAAACAAACGTAGAAACCAACAACTCTCACTCCTTTAGCTTGAAATTCTGAAAATATTTAAAAAGCCCTGAACCTGACCATATTTTGCACTGGGACAAACAAAGAAATACGCACAAACGTTTTCCACTTCAGGCAAGGCTTATAGACTCCTAAAGAGCAACAAAACTTTAGTTTTCTTTTTAAACAATGGAGAGGTGGCTGATGGAGAATGAATATAATGCTGCACTATGTTCAGAGAGGAGAAACTAAGCTATTTTAAATGTTTAACATAATATTATGCAGTGCTTTGTACTTTTGTTTCTTGGTTGTTTTCAATATATTTTCTTTAACTGCCTAACATTGACTGGTATGTGATGTTACAGAACAAATGACTGGTATTGTTTTGATGTAGCATTTGAAAATGGTCCTTATGGGGCAGGGAGGACACAGGCAAAATCTTTTAGATTTACTCTCTGGTTTAATCATTGTAGGCTTAGTCAAAGAATTATAAAGTTGGAAGAGACCTCAGGAGGTCATTGAGTCCAATGGGTAATGGGAACTTCACCAGTGACTATAACTGCAATAATGGAAACACAAAAATGGTATCAACAAAGTACAGCAAGTGCAACTAGACTAGCTAAGACAAAATCATTAAAGCCGTTAATCTTTCAAAATATAACTAGATCGTCTGAGGTCAGGAAACCATTTCCCCAAGTTAGAGTATTTCACAATTAACAGCATTCTGGAGATTTTAAGACTTCCTTTCCTTTGACCCTTGTCAGTTAATTAAAGCACTTGCATTTAATGGGACTTTTGATAAAACAAGGTTCATTGCCATTCAGTGTGAATAATGGTGGCAGAATCTGGCTTAGTGTTTTTTATGGAATTTTGATATTCATAATGTCAATGGCAGTGGAGTGCATAAATCTATTCGACCTTTGGGAGTGTACAATGATTTTACGGTTGCGTATAAAGAACTAAAAAACCTGGGCAATGCTAATATTAGGGTTAACTATACAGCCTAATCTCTGCCCCTTTGTGCATTCCAATAATTAAGGATCCTTCACTATTTCATATGCAGTATGTTGTACAACTTAATCCTCAGCTGTGTATATATACAGTGTGTTCTGTACTTCAAAAGCACAGGAAGCTTGGTCTCATTATGAGTTTTATCAATGACAGGAAAGCTTAGTTCCTGCTTTAACAGGGTCTTCATGTGTGTTGTCCTCAGACTTGTTCTACATTCAGTTAATAGTTGCAGAGTACAGTTTAACAATAGATTCATGCACTCTTTTTGGTGGTTGCTTTTTATGTGGCAATGTTCTTTCTACTCTGTAATCTTTGAAGTATGTGCTGATTATTACCCATTTATTGAGTTCAGCTGCAGGATGCCAGTCATATGCAGTTTGTAACATGGGTGCACTGTTCCCTACCAACTCCTTCCAAGATACATGTATCCCCTCTCCCAAAAGAGGGCAGGTGGCAGAGCCAGGCCTCAAACCCTCAACATATTGGCCAATAGAGCTAACTGAATGCAACCTGCATGCCATGGTGATGGAATGCCTCCTTAGGGTCTCTTTAGGCTGTAGTGGCTGCATATCAGCCTCAAATGCCAGGTTATTACTAAGTGGCACAACAGACCCCAGTGCCAGTCTGTTAGCTAGTTACTTGTACTAAAGACACGCAATAAACCCATCTCCCTGTGCCTTCTCAGAACATACCATAAATCATGTTGTTATTCAATCTTCTGTCACATTAGTCACTGCCATTAATGAGTGTATTTGAATAGGATACGAAGCATTTATGGGCTCCCTTGTCTCCATTTCTCAAAAGTGCTGAATTTTACATTTCAAATGAGCAATGATTTTATGTGCTAATAAACCACAGCTTTGAATCCCAGAAATAGACTCTGGAGGAAAGAAACAAGGCTCTTTGTATTAGCAATGTTTTCATTTCTGTCATTGTCTGTGGATACACTTCTGTCCTGCGGCCAAGTCTGGACCAAGTTCTAACTGTTCTAATAATACACAATGAAAATGGAAATGTACAGACTGATCCCTCATTCTGTTATGTTCTCTGCTCTATCAGAAAGCAGAGTACATGGCATTCTATGAATCGAAACATCATCGCCTCCCAAAGAATTTTCTATCTAACAGGGTAAACAATCTGCACTGAATGGATGAAACTCACTTCTCTCTTTCAAAGCCTGATCCTGCAAATCCTTAACTTTACAAGTAGCCTTTTACTCATATGTTTGTCCCTCTGACTTCACTGGGACTATTTGTACTGTTATTAAAGCCTCATACCATTTTTCTTACGCTTATTACAGGGCCATCATGTATATCTGTGACTTCTGTCATACAAATGTAATGAAGTCCTGTATCAACATGTATTTCTGCCCTCCCTCTATTACATAGATTGTAGAATTGTGCGTAGCTTTGCTGTATGAACAAGTAAAAATATAAAAAGAATATTCTGCTAAGCAGCCTTAGTGAAAGTATGCTAACAGTTGAAATGAAAGCTCTTCTCATCAACTGATAACATTTAAGATGGAATTTTTTTGAAGTCACAGTACTGTACTTTGCATTATCAGGTTCTCTAAGATGTTGTATTAAAGTTCTAAATGTTACTTAATGAATATCATATCCCAATTACATATAATAAAAGGAAAACTTGTGTAACACAATACGAAGTTTGAACATACCATATAGAGTGTGGTTCTCAGCCCAAAAAGATACTAAAAAGCAAAGGTTCTCATAGATGTGTTAACTCACATACAGTAGTGCAAATGCACATGCATACACAAAATGTTTTCTTAGCAAAAAGCTGTTTGTGCAAAATCCAAGCTGAGCTGTTTAGGTGACAAAAGTCAAGAAACCCATAAGTCAGGGTGGGCTTTCAATCTTGACTTTGCCCTATACACTTGTGCATTTTAATACTAGCAGTGATTTGCAAAAGTTCAACTCTCCTTAGTGCCTTTGAAAATCTCACCTAGCATTTTAAACTATTAATGTGGATGAAATTGCTTTGAATTTATATCAGGGTAACTGAAGATTTTGCTCAGTGTGTCATAAGAAAGAAACATTAACAGTACATGATAAAAAAGTACTCCAGTATTTGAAAAAACATGCAGTTACGCTGGGTCATTTTGCCATCTTCCCTGAGCAAGAAAATGTCCAGGAAGCAGACTGTTACTTCGTAATGCACAATGTGTCTCCGCTACTCTGGGGAGGAAATAAACAATTCTGGATGTATACTAATACAGTGGTGATCACCCAATATGCGGGTGCAGTTACACTGACCAACACACTGCGGGGTTGGAGCCAAAGCTTTGCTTTGTCTCACTTTGTGCTTTCACACCTTTCTACACAGAGAATGAGGGGAGAGTATTATCTGTGTGAAGTGTATTTCCCATCTCACTCTGCAACTTAATGTACGCAGGGCTGGACCGGGCCATTTCGGTGCCCTGGGCAGACAGGTTAACTGCGCCCCGGGTTGAGGAAGGGCGCATGCGTGGCCCCGCCCCCACCCGGTGTGGGGGGGAGGGCGCGCGCAGAACTGGAGGCGGCAGGATGCATGTGCCCGGCACGGCCTAGCCTGGCTACCGCCATTGGCGTGCAGCCCGAGGCCGCCCAGGGCGGACTAAGCCTGGCTGTGCAGGGCCCTGCGGCTGTGGGGAGAAGGGCGCTGCTGGCCAGTGCTGTGGGGGTTAACGCAGCCCCTACCCCAGGCAGCCACGGCAGAGTGGCCGCTGGGAGCTGCTGCAGCTTGTGATCCAGGCGCCAGGCGCGCAGCGCCTGATGGCAGCTATAAGGAGCGCTGCACGCCCCTTTCAGCTACCATCAGGTGCCCCTCATAGGTTGGCGCCCCGGGCAGCTGCCCAGCTAGCCCATGCCTTAATCCGGCCCTGCATGTACAAACAGCTTTCACAAGGAAATGCCTACTCCCCATGTTCCATCCCCCTCCACACACACCCTTACATCTTTGTGCAACTAACTGTGCAGTGCCAATGATAAGCTAGCTCTTAACTAAACGACATTATAATACATGTGTGCAAAGCAACAAAAGTTGAATGTTTGCCCATATTTATGATATCTTGACTTTTCTCTCTGACTACACAACTTGTGTTTTTCTTGAAAATTTCTAATTCATGAAGCTCAATGAGATTTCATCTGAGTAACTGAGAATAGGATTTGGAGCATAATATGGAGAAGGTCATTTGAAAGACCCAGATTTCAGTGTAAGTTAATCAGAATCCTGTAATTAATAGGCTCACTGCTGCCTTCTCATGTGACACCATCATTACTTGTTGACCACTGATGATTAATGTGCAAGTAGTTACTGTAAGCATTTCTCTTCCTTCCCTTTCAATTTACAGAAAGAAGCAAATGATATTTGCTGTCTTCCTGTTTCCTGTGTCATGACTTTCATTTTTCTTATCAGAAAACTAGAATAGCCAATTAGCACAAAATAATGTATTTGACTTCATAATATAGTGGCTTGAAAATACTTTTACAAACAGTTTTTTTCTGGATTGCTGAACCAGGTAATGTATAACTCTGAAATTTAGTTTGATTGCACAAACTCTATGCAATATAATGAAAAGATATGAAACCAAGAAAACATTTTTCTCCTAAGTGATAAAACAAAAATGACTTTTTACATACATTTGCCGTCGCATGATTTTTTTTAAAAGAAATCTACTTATTCCTTAAATATAAAGCACATATAGGTCCTTAGAAAATAGGTTAGATGCTTAGATTAATATTCCAGTGTCTTTTTTTGAAAAATAACATAGAAGTATCATGTCTGAGGCAATCAGTGATCCGTCTTGCCTCTAACAGTGAGCAGTACCAGCTACTTCAAAGGAAGGTACAAGAAAATAGTTAGAGGATAATTATGGAAATACCTGCCTTATACAGGGAAATTTCTTCCCAACTTCCTGTGAGATGTAGCCTGAAGCCTGGGGATTTATAGCCTTTATTATTTTTTTATTTTATCTAAGGTACCTGTGGTCATTCTTTTTACCCAAATAAATATCTTCCTTGAATCCAGCTAAGGCCTTGGTCTCACTAATCCTGTGGCAATGAGTTCCACAAATGAATCTTGTATTGTGGACAAAAAAAATCTATTACATTAAAATTTGTTGATTTACTGTTTAATTGAACGCTGTCTGGTTCTTGATTATGTAAAATAGGTAAGTAAATAGGAGCACCCAAATTACCTTCTTTGTGCTGCTCATAATTTTGCATAGCAGTATCAGGGCCTCATTCATTTCTTTTCTAAACCAACCAGTCCAGTCTGTTTAAACTTTCTTCATAGAACATTTTTTAATGCCTCTTTGTACTTGTTTGGAAGTTTTCACTGGGCAATCTAGAATAACACAGAGTGATGTTACCTAAGGCAATAGATTTTGCTGCTGTCATTTTGGAGAGTGGGAACTTTTTTTCAATTTTTTAAAATGTAGTCTTTTTAACTAAAACTGATTAAAACATTTACTGGGTCTGATTTTTAGACATCCAGTACATGAAAATGTCATGTTTTTCATTTCATTGTAAGGCAGCATTCTCACTTCTGGAGAAGAACTACAGGCTACTTCCTGTGAAGATGACAGCTCTTTAGTCACATTAGTTGCTCAAACAAGAGTCTCAACTAAAGGCTTGTTTGCACACACAACTTCCTTAACTGAATCAATTTAGACGTGGATTTAATAGTGGCCACACAAATGGACTGCACTGATTTAATTGAATTGGTTTCTAAATTGATTTAATTAAATTAGCATGATTCCTGTGTGCAAACAAGCACTAAGGGCAAATCTTCACAGCAGGGCTACAGTCGACTTATGCTGTGCAACTTCAGCTATGTCAATTTCTTCATAGCTGAAGTCAAAATAGCTTAATTCAGCTTTTGGTGCGGTCTATCAGAAGGAAGTCTAAGGAAGGACACACTGCCTTTGACTTCCCTTACTCCTCATGAAATGAGGGTTACCATGAGTTAGAATAAGAAGTCCTCCAGCTCGGCATTATTTCAGAATAATGGCTTGTAGTGTAGATGCGCTCTTTGTTATTTTGGAATATGGCTACTATGTAGACATAGCCTAAAAGTTCAGTCCCAGGACTGGGAATCGATACCCGAATGCTATTTCTGATTTTACCCTTTCTCATTCCCCTATAGCTGTAGGATTATCACTTTCTATTTAGATTTAGATTCCTATACCTTATCAAACATCTGGGAAAAGAATACCACTTAACTTCTTTGCTTCCATTTCCCCTTTGGTAAACTGGAGATCATAGTAGTTAGTACTTGTCAGTAGCAGGCAGAGTTTATTTAGCACTTGAGTGGAAGTATTTCACCGTGAACAGCAAAGATTATCTGTGAGGAATTTGAATGGGTGTTTCAAATGCTGTCCTTTCCCTTTTTTCTTTAATAGATTAATTTGGTTATTCTGAATGCCCCAAAATGCTTTCATTGTAACCATGCTTTAAAGAAGTGATCAAATCTGGCTCTTTGCTCTGTGTTTGAACGGCACAAGGAACAACAGCATCTTGATCTGTGACTGGGGATTCTATGTGCTACGGTGATACAAATAAATAGTAATCAACTATCATTTATGTGATTAGGCTACTAAATCTATATTTTGGCACCTAGATAAAAGTGGCCTGGGCATTTGTAAAGGTGTCAAGCACCTATTCTTTCTATTCACTTCAATGGGACTTGAAGGTGGTCCACACTATTTGAAAATAGGGCCACTTTTATTTAGAAGCCAAAATATGAACTTAGGAACCTAAGTTTAGACACCGAGTTTTGAAAATGTTGGCCAATATTTCTGAAGTCTAGTTAGGTTTTATTGTGTCTAAACTCTTTCCCCCTTTTGGATGCAGATTTAGGTTTGTCACTGGTAGTGCAAGTAATGAAGTAAAAAGGCTATGAATCAAGATGCTAGCTCCTGAAATGATACCAAATTTTCTCTTCCTCTGATACCTCACATTCATCTTGTTTGGATGCTAATGAGACAAAGCTCTGTGTGTGTTACAGGCAATATTTGAATCCCCTGATAAATTATAGTAAGCAGTAAGGTTCCTTTAGGGTTAGATCATCTGACAAAGGTATAGTTGTGCTTCTCTCAAGAGCAAATCAGGAACCAAATTTGTGATTCAGAGAGTTCCCCTTGCTCCAGTGAAGAACTAAAAGTTGCATCAGCTCTTTAGCTGGTATAAGGTACTTGCTGCTCCATACTGATGCTGTCGTGTTGACAAGTATGTTAGGGGACGTACTTACGACTAAATCTTCAGGTTTAGCAGGTGCCTACTCCAAACCATATGTGGAAGAAGGGGAGTAGTGACCCAGTGAAGGACTCTCTCCCTGTTTGCATTGCTAAACTCAGTGTGGGCAGTGCACAGAGAGTGAGTGTGGATGCTTTATGTCAGGGATGCGGGACCTTTTATGGGTTGAGCGCAGCTGCCCCACAGAAAAATCAGTCGGGGGCCTCACACAAGTGAGGAGCAAAAAAATGGAGAAAGAGAAAGATACTCTCCACATTCCCCTCACACACCAGAGCGTAGTTAACTTTGTGTGTTCCAACTCCTCAGTGGGGCGGCGGGGGCTGGCATGCCAGTATGCAGCATGCCAGTATGGGCTCCCCGGTACTGGGGGAGGGAGGGAGGTTAGCCTTGGGGGCCGGATCCAGGCAAGCCAGGGGCCACTGGGCCTAAGGTTCCCCACCGTGGCTTTATGTATATAGTTACTGTCTGCAGTTGTCAGCAAAATCACGTTTATGGGGGCAGTACCTGTGACTCAGTACACTGGTGTTACTCACCGCCCCTCCAGGGCTGGGTGAGAATTGATTTGCTAGTCTTTGTAAAGATGAAAACTGCAGCAGCACTTTAGTATTATGCGGCAGCACTCTAGTTAAACAATAATAACTGGGACGCAAAGTATTTCTTAGGGACAAATGAAAGTCTGTGAGGAGCTGATAGTCCAAGTCCTGGCAGAGAGATTACCATTGTTACTATAAACTGAAAGTGAAGGAAAAAATAGACAACAGGATATTTTAATGGATGATGCAATTTTTATTGGAAAGTGAAAAGCTCTCTTGGTAAACGCTTTCTATGATCCTGAGTATTACCAGGCAGATCTGAATTCTCTTCCAATCCAGTTTATATAGTGAACCTGAAGAATGTTTTATTTTTGCTGAGTTCGGCTGACAGAACCTTAACACACATACTGACGTGTGCTCACATATATATATATGAAAAATCCATTTTGTTACTCCTTTCCTTTTTCCTTGTATATTAAACCTGCTTTTCATATGTTTTGAAAACAAATGTTACCATATTATGTTAGAAAATCCATTTTTAAATAAATTAATTTCCACGGCTGATAGTCAAAATTAAAGTGATGATAATTTAAGGCCTCTTTCAACCACGTGCATGGGAATACAGTGGGAACTGAGGACACTCAGGGAATGTCTACACAGCAGAGCTAAAGCCGAAATAAGCTACGCAACTTGAGCTACATCAATTGCGTGGCTTAAGTCGAAATAGCTTATTTCGGCGCTTGGCGCTGTCTACGCAGCAGGAAGTCTGAGCAAGAGCTCTCTTCCTCCCACTTCCCTTAGTGCTCACAAAATAAGGGTTACAGGAGTCAGAGTAAGAAGTGGTTCAGCTCGACATTATTTTGACATTATGTGGAAGTAACTGCTTGTAGTTTAGATGCAGACTATTTTTATTTTGGAATAACATCAGTTATTCTGAAATAACACTTCTGTGTAGACATACCCTCAGAATTTCACAAGTATAAGCCATTGCTTTTTTAAGATGACATGCATCTGTGTGACAGATTTATTTTGTGTTTTCCAATTTCTTACATTACTATATAAAATAATATGTATGTATTTGTCATTAGATCTGATTACTAAAAATATTTTACTGTTTTACTCTGTAGTTTTCTGTATGGAATACTGTTGCAGACATGTTGGTCCCAGGATGTTTTTCCTGATATTTAAAAAATATGTAATAAAAAAAGTCATCAAACTTTTCACAGAACAGGTGTATAAACAAAAACATCCATCTTCTGATAAAAAGAATATCATGAGAAAACAAAAGGATATTTTTGCACCTCAAGTGCTTTTTAAAGGTGCTATCATTGTTCCATGACTTCTTACTGTTCCAAGTAGCTTCAGGATATATCAGAGCCTCTGGTACTTTTCAATAGCACCATGGATTTATTATATAATGTATGTGTATTTTAAGTGTATATAAAGGAAGGCTGCTATATCTAATATTCTGCTGAAATTAACAGTAGTCAAGCTTTACTTTTGTGAGTCATACATAGATTTATTAAGCATATTTGGTGATACTTCAGTTCATTCTTCTCGCCTCTCCCCCCTGCCCATGACTACACTCATTATCATTCATTACAGGCCAACATAAAAAAAAGGTCCATAGAACATAACATTATCCTTCACTGAAGGACACTAATGATCTGCACTTTACAAAGAAAAAGACAAGAAGCAGACCCTCAGCAGCTATAAATTTTCATCTTCACATGGACTTAATCTTGAAGACTTTTAAGTCTTGAAATGAATGGAGCTATGATAGTTTACACTGACTGAGGCTCTGCCCCTCCGCACCTGCATCTACAGTACTTATATTTTAAATTAGAGTAGGGATCTCAAAACCTTTTCCACATGTAAACCAGGTAGCCTGTTAAAAGAGATTGTCTTATGGATGACTCACTTCCATTTGCGATCATGTAAACCAACTTCACTCTCATTTTCAATAGCTTTGACCACCCCCTTTCCGTTCATTCCTTCATCTGTGGCAAACACAACAGCTAGTGACATAAAGTGTAATACTACAGTATTCAATACATTTGAATTTTCTTGTAAAGGAGTTTTTGAGTTGGAAGTCAGGGGAGATAGCATCATATATCCAATCAGCTTTCTATGGACCATCAAAAAGTACTCCACTTCAGTTGGGGGCAAGCATTATATTTCAGTAACTTGCTAATTGAAAATGTAACATTTCAAAAGATGGTAGACTTGGTTTTGTTTTTAGTAGAATGCTTGATTTGGTGCATTTGCTTTGAAAGGCTCCACAGAGGAAGTGTGCTTTAAGGACATAATCAAAATTGTATTCTATACCTTTAAGAATACACATTTTTTTTAAGAAAAAAATTAGTCAGGATGAAGTTATTGGAAAGAATGAGATGACTAAATCATGTAGTGTGTGGGGGCCAGAATAGAATATAATAATTATGGTCAAGGCTGAATGGAAAGGGAGGAGAAAATGAAATAGTTCAACTTAGGAACTAGAAAAATATGTCATTAATATACATAAAACGAAATTATAACCCCAGGCTGAGTTTTTAACTGAATGAAAATACTGACAGTTTTGCACCACAGATTGCACGTCTATAAACCTGAACTCTCTGATTCAACAACATCAATGGTCCGGCAGGGCCAGAGAGTCCCAGCATAATACTGGGTGAGGGGGCTGGGGGAGAGCTGGCACGTGTCTCAGCTGGTGAGAGCCAGCACACAGCTCAGCTGGGCTGGAGGGGGGCCAGGAGCAAGCATATGGCTTAACTAGGAGTCTGGGAGCTGGTTCAGTTGGGCTGCAGGGGGAGAGGAAAGGAAACCAGGAAGCCTGGTGGGGTGGCTGAGCACAGATTGTGGCAGGCACCGGGGGGGAGGAGGGGTGGAAAGGAGGTGGAGCAAGGGTATTTATATTTGAGGTAGATCTTGGATTGCACTTAAATTAAAAAAAGTGATCTTGTGCTTAAAAAGGTTGGAGACCACTGCAGTACTGGGCTGCAGAATGTCAGGCATTGGGTCACCTTGTTGTGAGATGACTAGGTGACCAGTGGGGGCACTAAGCCAAGCTCTCTGCCTGTCTTGGCACTGTGGACTGCACTATATGATAGAACCATCCAGAAGCAGCAGGGCTAGCTCCAAGGCAGGAGGAGGAAGGGGAAGGGATAATGGGAGGTGGGGTGGTGGTGCCTGCTGGCAAGAGCAGTGAGCAGAGCTGCTTGCATGCCTCTGTCTAGGAACCAGACCTGCTGCTTACTGCTTCCGGGATGCAGTGCCATCCACAGTGCTAGGACAGGCAGGAAGCCTGACTTAGCACTCCAGCTGCGCCATTGGCTGAGAGCCTCCAGAGGGAAGCCTGCACCCCAAACCAACGTCCCAATCCCCTGCCGTACCTCTGAGCCTCTCTTAAACCCAAAGCCCCCTTCTGCTCCCCAAACTCCTTATCGCCAGAGCCCACACTCCAGTCAAAAGATATAATTATATTGGGTTGCAGACATCAACAATTTTCTTCAACTGGGTCCTGAGGAAAAGTTTGCAAACCACTTTTCTAGTCTTAATTTAATCACACATAGCAATATGATCACTGCACTGGTGTCTTAAAACAGGAGAAAAAAACAATACCAATACTTTGGATTTCTTTTATAGTGTCCTCCATTTAGCATCGGATTAGGACCTTACTCTGCAAAAACCCTGACAGTTTTTTCTTTTTTAAAAAATCCCTGAATTATGTTCAAGAACATAGATGAACCCTGCAAGAGTCAGGAATAGGACAGAATTCTTCTGAATCCCAGGCCTCGACCATGATGGAGGTTTAAAATTCTTATTTCTGTCTTAACACTTACAGTACACTTAGAAAGCAGGGATTTTGTGGAATGCTTTATTCTGAAACCTCAACTAATACATAATTAGAGCCCCCTTTTAACCTCAAGATTGACAATATGGACAGATACTAATACATTTTGTATCTGCATCCACATCTATCTGCAAAAATTAGCGGCAGATATCCGCATCTGCAGATGAGGATATAAAATGGATAGCCACAGATGTGAATGGCTCTACACATAATTACTTTGTGCACGAGCCATTTATGAGCATATCATTCAGCATTAACTGAATACTTGCAGAGCTGCAAAAGCTAGATTAATCTGAGGAAATAAAAAGAAATGCAGGCAATCCGTTTCAGTAGCAAAGGAAATAAAGTTGACCGGTGATATTATAAGATTCTTTATCACGCATCCTCACACTCTCCAGCTCTAGATAGAGGTTTGATCACTCTCTCCTCAATCCAGCAAAACAATGAAGTAGATGCTTAACTGTAAGGTAAGGGATAGGCACAATACATTTGTGCTTAAGGACCCAACTCCTGGAGTCACATGATCAAATATTACCTTGCCAATCATGCCTATCTAGGAGTGAATGAAGAAAGAAACCATATTGTCACTCTTGAAGTTACAAGGGGGTTCAATGCTACTGTCCCTGCATTGTTGGAAGAGGAGGGACAGGGACTGGGAGTGGGGTAATGGGGTTAGAGCAACAAGTGTCCCTAAGGATCCAGATTGCCTTAACATAGCTCTGAATTTCAGCATGTGAGTAGTGCTACTGAGGTGAAGCTTCAAGTTAAAACTTAAGTGCTTTCCTGGATTGGTGTCAGAGTGCTTGGAGCCTTGTAGGATCCAGCCAAATAGTTTAAAAAGAAAACGAATACTCAGTTATATCCTCAATCCTGTTTATTTAATTTTCAATTTTTCAGCTTTTCCAATAGAACTGTTAAAGGACTCTGGTTTGGCATCTAAAGCTCCTGTTCTGGAAGCTGCTCCAGCTAGGCCATGGGATCCACCCGGAGAAACAGCTTGCAGGACCAACACCAAAACAGTTCTCAGTCCATATCCTCCATCATATTCTTACTTCATTGCAAAAAGGGGCATGAATCAGCATTCATGTTACAGTCCCCATCAGTTCCCAGGCCAAGGAAGCTAATGATCCAAACAGAGGGCCAAATTTGGCAATGAATTCTGGTCACATGACACCTGAGGCACATAACACATCTGCTAAGAATTTCATCAATTGATATTGTCACTATGGCTCTACAGAAGTGAATTTCCCTGTTTTCCCTTGTTTTCCTTACTTGAGCTAGGACTGTCATGTCAACAAGAAATTTACCTTAATATGAATGGGCAAATCTTTGAAGTTAATGGTGTGTGACTTCAATGTCAATGAGACTTGCATCTACTTGCATCTAGGCTGAATTCAGTAATTTATGTCTTCTAGGTCCATTTTCCACATCCTTCTATTAAGAATCAACAATTTAGTAATTTCCCTTTAGAAATTTTATTTCATGTTTGGAACAGATGACAAACTGAAAAGGGTTTAAATTTATCTGTTTGTAAGACTAGCATGAGGCCTATTCATCACTTAAGTCATCAAAAAAAAATTAAGATTTGAAAGCATTTAATTTTTATTGGTAAATGTCAATGTTGATTTCACCATACACAAACCAATGAAAAAATATTTCCATCGATGACTGAAGTTTGCAGATAGGCAAAAAATAAAAATGCTACTTGAGAACTTATTTGAGTTTAATTTTTAGAAAACTTTTTATATTTTGATATGCAATGTTGACAATTTGTATTGTAATGATTCTAACACTACAACTTTTTGAATTTCAATGTCTACTGTTATTCAATAATTACTGACTGTCCTTATACTTTTCCACCACAATGCTTAAAATAAACGTTATCTGTCCGAATTATATAAATTCCAACCTCTGCCAAGTTTAGTCTTCAGTAGGACTTTATGCAGTCCAAAAGGAAACAATTTCATCCAATTTTTTTTTACACTGGCCTCAAATGTACCAGATATTTGTTATTTTGTCTACATTTTTAAAAACCAAAACATAAAATAAAAATTTCTTTCTTGCTGATGAGTGTTGGAGTTGAGGTATTTACTTGATATTAGAAAACACCACTTCTCTTTTGGGATTTTCCTCACTTCCTTCATCAGTAAACATTTGGATTGGTGTTAGTAACTGTTTCTAATACAGGATAAATCAGGGTCATCAGCAATGAACTGAGAAACAGTATTTAGTGGGGTGGGGAGATTGCATAGTTGCTGCTTTGTGTAAAGTGCTGGCTTTCAGGGTTTCCACAGAATTAGAAACAAAAACAAACATAAAACAGGGAACAATGAACATAATGCTTATGATTAGACTTTTCTTTTGAAATCTTTTAGAATAATAGGATCGGGAGATACCTCAGGACCAACCCCAACTAAATCATCCTAGCTAGGGTTTTGTTAAGCTAGGACTTAAAAACCTCTAGGGATGGAAATTCTACCACCTCCCTAGGTAACACAGTCCAGTGCTTCACCACTCTCCTAGTGAAATAGTTTTTCCTAATATCCAAATTAGACCTTCCCTACTGCAACTTGAAACCATTGCTCCTCATTCTGTCATCTCTCACCACTGAGAACTAGGGATGTAAGCGACTAATTGACTATCCGATAAGCAAAAGCTTATCGGATAGGCAACATACTAGTCACTATCAGAAAGAGGCAGTAAGGAAGGAGGGGGAAGAGGCGGGAGTGATGGGGGGAGTTGGCTTAAAAGCCAGTTTTCCTCAACTTCACCTCTGTGGACGGGGCGGGGGCGCAGTGGCAGCGTTCCACCGTAGAAATGTAGCAACAGCCCAACAGGACTCTGCACTTTTCCTTGTTGAACCTCATCTGATTTCTTTTGGCCCAATCCACCATTTTTTCTGGGGCATTCTTATCCAGACGGACCAAACTAGCAAAAGATAATTAACCATCACGTATTATAAATGAACTGGCATCACAGCACACAGACATTGCTGCTATGGCCTCTGCACGCCAACTAAAAATCCTACATTTTGAGTATGAGATGAGGTATAATTTAAGGCAAATTAGCTTTAAGAAAGAGGGAAAGGTTTAGTCAAGTAAAAACAGATTTCTGAATAGATATGTTTTCATTTTTTCCAATAAGCAGATTGGGAATTTAGTATGAGGAAAAGATGGCCCAAGAAGAGAACAGCAACAGGGAGACGTTCTTAAGAACTAATATCTACACAAAGACTAATGAGGGGACCACATGAGTGGCCCCCCTTTCTCAGTAGGCCTCCTGATTTCCAATCTTGGGCAACCATCATCTGTCTGCGGCCCACTGGGTTCCACCTGCAGCCTGTTGCCCACTAGGGTAACACTAGCAGCCCACACACCCCTTTCTCTGCCCCCTTACCCTATGTGCCTCTCATGCATGGGGCACTGCCCTGCATTTCCTGCTCCTTCCTCTCCCTCCCAGCACTTTTGGAGCATCTGATTTGTGCTCTGTCCCCGCATTCCCCTTAATATGTAAAGTTCCCCCCATTTTGGCTAAGTTTTGTCTCCCTCCTTTTGCAGGTAAAAAGTTTCACCCCTCTTTTTTCCCCGTTGCTGCAAACAAATATGGAAAATTTTGCTCATTTTTGACCAACGCCGCCAAAGAGCAATGGCTTGCGGACTCCCCCTTCACTGGCACCTGGATGTGTCAGCAACTGGGACTGAAGGGGTGCTAAGACTAGTTGCCCGCAAGGCCTGTCCTGGGCTGTGGTGGGAGGCAGAGCTTCACTTGTGCCAAGGCTGATGCCTGGCACTTCTGTGTTGGAAGCCCATAGCTCTGCCACTTCTGGGTTTGCTGTGTCCCTTACAACTGTAAAAAAAATAAGTTGCCCAAGGACTGGCACCCGTTCATTGCACGGGGTGGAGAAGGGCTTCCTTGGGAAGGGGGTGCATTGAGCTGAGCTGACTTGCAGGACTTCTCCCCTCCCTCTACCCACAGCTGCCCAGGAGGGGGCTCGAACTTGTAGCCCAGCAACTGAGCTGACTTGCAGGACTTCGTCCCTCCCCCTCCCCACAGCTGCCCGAACCTGTGGCCCACCAACGTTCGAAACGGCCGTTTCTCTCTAACGGCAGCCAACCCTCAAAGGGCGGCGCGAGCGCTTCCTCGCCTCCCCGCCCCCACTTTTTCTTCCACCCCCTCCGCCCCCCCACGTGCTGCCAAGGCCTGGCGATCTCACTTCCGGCCGCGGGGCGGGGCGAGCCGGCGGAGTGCGCACGCGCCGCCTACCGCACACGGCACAGACGGCAGCCCAGGCGAGGCGGCGGCGGCGGCTCCCTGGCAGTCCCCTGGGCGCTCGGTGACGCGCCGCCGCTGCGTGTGAGCGGGGCGCACAGCGCGCGCCGGGCAGGGCAGCGCGGAGACCCCCCCCCCCCCCACCCGGCGGCAGGAGCCCAGCGGGGGCCGGCGCTGCCCAGCCGCCGGCTGCGTTGCGGGGCGGGGGCAGGTCCCCCGCGGGCGGAATGTGAGGCTCGCAGCCCGGCAGCCGCGAGGGGTTCCCCGCGCAGCGGCCCTGCTCCCGGGGCCAGGCCGGGCGCCGCCTGCGCTTCTCCGGCTCCGTGCCCAGCCCGCCCCTCGCCATGAAGAAGTTCTCCCGCATGCCCAAGTCCGAGGGCGGCGGCGGCGGGACGACGTGCGCTGGCCCCGGCGGCGCGGGCGGAGGGGGCGGCGGCTGCACCGTGGGCCGGGTGCTCGCTGTGGGACGGTACCAGGTCACCCTGGAGGAGCTGCTGGCGGAAGGTAACGGGGGCAGGCCCGGGTGGTGGGGGCAGTGCCAGGGCAAGGCCCCGCCCCCTCGGTGCGGAGGCGCCTCTGCCCCAGAGATCGGTGGGGCAGGGCGGCTCTGTCCCTATCCCGTTCTCTGGGGGCATAGGTGCCAGCCCGTCCCCGTGCGGGAGGCAAGCGGGGATGGGAGGCCTGCGCAGAGTCAGTGAAGGGGGCTGGTTGGAGGGACTAAAAAGTTGAGGGCAGAATTAGAGAAATCTCCCTTTGCGCCGCCCCCCCCCCCCCTTCCAGGCTGACCCAGACTTTTGTGTCGCCCTTCTGTCCCCGACACTGTATCTCTTTCGCAGACTTTAAGTAGCTGCTTACACATTATAAGCCGGTTAGTGGATTTAAAAAAAAAATACCAAAACTGTGGCTGGTGCATTGACCTCATTATGGGGTTTACATAGTTTCTTGGCATATTGTCACTAGTACCTCAGTATAGAATAGACAAACATGTGGCATGCTGTTGTTTTGACCCAATGAATCATCAAATCCAACAAATGGCGTTGCAAAGTAGTGTACAGTAACCAATGCCAGAGAATGGGTTTGTGTAAGTATCCCTGATATAATACTTGTGTCCTATTTGCGAACTAATTCTAAATGAAACTGATAGTAAGGCTTAACTTCTGGAAATCAACAGATCAATACAGCAATGAATTGGTGGCATTTTCAGCTTTATTTGCAGTCGGACTCTTGTCTGTCGTCTTGCAACAATTTGATTAATTATTCCATTATCAGCATGCTGCTTGTGTTCTAAAACTTGCAATTGGCATTGCAGTGAAGTTATGTTAGACAGCAGAAGCTCTAAATAAGCAATATTTTGTCATTTGTTGTGCATTTTAGTGAACTAAATAATCTTGAGTGGTGTCAGATTTGGGTTCTCATTGTAACCAGTATAATACTTTCTCCTTAGCGAAATGTGTGGATATACTATACACTATGAAGAATGCTACATAATTCCCTTCACAGCTGGTTGGACTAAGGACAGTTTTGTATTTGCTATACATCTGTGCTGTGTGGTATTCCTGCAAATTTTTAAAACAGGAAAGTGAACACAATCATGCTAAAGTTAGTAGACTTATGTGTATATGCTGGCAAATTTTCATGGTTAAATATATGTATAACTCTTAACGGAAATGTTGTATGCAATTGTGTAGTTTTGCTTGTTCTCATTACCACTTGCGTACATTTATTAAAACTACTGTTAATGCCCAACAACAATTTTTTAAAGACTCTAAATTGATTTTCTTATTACAGAGTCAGAGAATTGGTAATTGCAAATGACCTGAGTATTCTGTATTTATCCATATTATTTAAAAATTATTGCAATAATGGCAGTATATTAATGTGGAATTTTCATCTTTTCTAAAATATGGGATTTTGGGAATCATCTTTAGGACTAGAAAAATCTGAGTTTTAAGCAGGAAGGACCTGGCCTACACAGATTTCTAGTGCCTTCTGAAAGAGATGTTGCCATCTCGAGATCTTTTAGATTACATTTTAAAAAAAGAAATCAATTATATGTTACCACATCTGTCTTTAGCTTTTGTGCAATTTTTTTGCAATCGTTTCCTATTATGTAAATTGCAAATCTTTTTAAACACACACACACACACACACACACACACACACACACACACACACACACACACACACACACACACACGCGCAAAAAGTTGAGTAGAATTTTTCCCCTTCATCTTTCAATTAATAACCCATTTTAACAGATGAAAAATACTTCTGTATGAAAGGATTTTTAAAGTTGATAGTATCCTGTTAGCTAACATTAAATTAGTGTTCCGTATTGAGAACATTATGGTTTTACTTTTGCAGTTGGGGAGTCAGCTCAGTACTCATGAATTACTCTTAAGCCACCAATTCCACATCTAGCTGTGCAAGTGGACCTTTTTATGGAGCCTTATTAAAGTCAAAGTGGCTCATTACAGGGACCTGCCTCTGATAAGTTGGTTTCATGGTAGTCATCTTGGAATTGTGCAGGGGTATGTTGAAGATGTGACTTAAAATAGACCCCTGGTAGAAAACAGGGAAGTTGTATAGTGCTTTGTTTAGGCTTATGTACTTAAGAGGACTCTCATAATCTTATTTGTAAATAGTCAGTGAATAAAAGTGTAAACTCTTATTCAAGATTGATGATATTAGAGGACTGCATCAACCAAAGGGTTACAGAAAGAGCAATATGTGTAGTTTGTCCCTTTTGTCGGTTGTTCTGTTATCAAGTAACTTTGCATTAGAGACAAAATATAATGCCTATAACGTTATCCTCTTGTATGTATCTGCTTTTGTTCCATGATTTTATTAAAAAGCATTCAAGTCAAGACTTGTGGTCTTAAGTTGATAGATAATGTACAACATTGATATTAACATGATTCTGGGATGCATGAACAGGAGTGTTGTGATCAAGACATGAGAAATCATTCTTTCTCTCTACTCTGTGCTGATTAGGCCTCAGTTGGAGTATTGTGTCCAGTTCTGGGCACCACATTTCAAGAAAGAATGGGAGAGGGTTCAGAGAAGAGCAGCACTAATGATTCAAGGTTTAGAGAACATGAGCTATGAGGGGAGTCTGAAAACTTGTTTAGTTTAGAAAGAAGACTGAGGGGACATAATAGTGGTTTTCAAGTATCTAAAAAGGCATCATGAGGAGGGAGAAAAATTGTTCTCCTTGGCCTCTGATGATAAGATAAGAAGCAATGGGCTTAAACTGCAGCAAGGGAGGCTTAGGTTGGACATTAGGGAAAAACTTCTTAACTGTCGGGGTGGTTAAACACTGGAATAAATTTCCTGGGGTGGTTATGGAATCTCCATCTCTGAAGATATTTGAGAGGTTAAACAGGCATCTATCAGGGATGGTCTCTAGACAGTGCTTGATCCTTGGTGAAGGCAGGGGACTGTTCTCAGTGTCCTTTCGAGGTCCTTCCAGTTCTAGAATAGTATGATTCTGTTCAGCACTGGTGGTTAATAGTATTCTGAAGACACCTGTGTCTGTAATAGTTGTTTTGGCAGTAAAGCCACAAGAAATCAGTGGAAATGTGGAAAGGCACAGATTAGTTACAATTGGCAGAGTTCAAAGAAATCTTGAGCGAGGGCCTGTAGGAACCTTTCTTGGTTTTTATGTACTTCTGCAAAGTCTAAGTTTCCATTTATCTTTTTTCCTGTAAAAAAGCAAGTTTCTAGTCCTTGTAGTTGTGAAGAAAACCTTTCTAATACGGTTGCAGGGTTATCTTGTATTTCTGAATGCAGGCATACCATCTCAGCCCCTCTTGTCAGCTTTCAGTATAATTTAAATGCTGATGAAATGGGTAAGAATCAGACCAATTTAAATTCAGTGCTTCTTGGAAAAAGCACTGGAGCTGTCAGTAGGGGAGGATTCAAGAGATTTGGGGAGAGTTACAGTAGTAGGAGACCAGTGTAGCAGGAGCCATGAGAGGCAGTAGTATGGCAGTTAGGGGAACAGGAAGAAAAAGCTGGCTGAGAGAATCAGCAGGCAAAGGAGGTTTGGCAGTGGAACTGAAAGGAATTGCATTGATCAGACCTGTACCAGTTGGAGGTTGCTATGGAAGATGGAGCCCCTAAAGAGAGTCCAGGCTTAGAGATGTAAGTGACTAATCGACAGACTAGATAACTCCGCCTTTGGTGCCACTATCAGAAGAAAGGAGGGGGGGAAGGGGAGTGCTAGGGGGAGCCAGCTTAAAAGCCGGTTCCCCCGAGCTCCATGGGAGGGGGAAGGGGCGCAGTGGCAGCATTCCACCTTTGAAATGCTGGGACTCTTGTACATTTTAGAGTGGAAGCGCTACATGGAGCCTGGGGCAAGCGGGGGACTCAGAGTCCCCCACTGGCCCCATGCTCCATGCAGTGTTTCAATCTTTGAAATGTGGAAGAGCCCCTGCTGGGGTTCTTGTACGTTTTAAAGGTGGAATGCTGCACAGCACTTTCACCTTTGAGATGCAGCAACGGCTGGGCGGGTTCTTGCTATGTTTCAAAGCAGAAGCGCCTTTATCGACCAATAGAATATTTGATGGAAATTCCATTGACTATTTGATTAGTTGATTGATCTAATTTTAACATCCCTATCCAGGATAGCAACCTAGTGGATCTCTCAATGTCTTCACCTTTATCAGTAGCTAGCTTAGCTGAGCATAACTTTTTAAGTGTATGGCAGAAGCAACCTATTAGACACTCATGTTTGTAGTCCTTTTGTATTAGGAGGTTATCCTTACATGTAAAATCTGGTGTCTCTTTGCTTAATTTGGCAGTTTTTTTAAAACATAGCTAGGTCTGCAGCTGGTCAAATACTGTTTGGCAAATATTACTATTTTTGTTAAATACTCTAATCAGAACAGGAGGCACCACTGTGCTGAGTTCTGTATGAAACCGCAGGAGTGTACAGGAGGCCCCTGACTTGTGATGCGAGCCATTCCTGGGGAAGCATCTCAAATTGGGGGCATTGTAACTCGAACCCGCACTTATGATAGGCACCGTGTGCTTTCATAAATGTAGGCTGAGGACGTTAGTCAAGTGTTTTCGGCCCCTTCTGCACTTACAACCATTTTTGTAAGTGTGGGGGGTCAGAACTCAGGCAGTCTCAACTCGGGAGCCTCCTGTATATGGCCTATGTCTTGAAGAGCTATTCATCTAGGACAACTGGAATGAATAAAATAGATAAAATAGAAATTTAATTCATTGCCATTTTAATACACAGCTGTTCTTCAAATTGAAATAGTAATGAACGGCAGCACAGGCACCTGACGTGATAGGTTTAGTTGTTGGATAAGTATGCTTTGGATAACGTTTTTAAACTCTGAAAATTAATATTTCAGGTTGGGTATTAGAAGGCTTTTACAATGGCAGGCCCTGATCCTATACTGGTTCTCCTTCTCTGGTTTGACAACATCTGTGGTCCAGTGAGATTTTAGTTTGTCAGACACCCACTTATCAAAGGTGTGGCCAAGTTTCCTGTGGTCCCATAAAGTTTGTTTACAGCCACCAGTCTTTGCTCTGTGTTCTGTGCTGTTGTTTAGCTCTAATTTACCCCCAAATATCTTGTAAGAGCCCAGTAAACAGTGGAAGTGTTGGTAATACTGCTAGAAGATATTGACTACTAGTGGTCCAGCAAATTCTCCGGATTGCTCCCTGTTAGGTCCCAATGGGCGTCAGGCTAGAGAGGTTCAGCCTGTAACTTGACTTCGGGTAGGCTCCATGGGAGTGGAGGATTGGTGTCCTGGAGGTGGCAGAACTGGTATTTTAGCCCTCGTCTACACTAGGGATGTAATAGTGTAGTTGATTAACCGAGCAAAAGCTTATAGGTTAATGCTATAGACTACATGCATTTCCCTCTCGTTCCCAACCAGTAAATTTTTTAGCAGCCTGGCCAGCAGCCCGGCTCAGTTCTGGCTCACGCTGGGTCTGGGACATACCCCTGCTGTGGCTCTGCATTTAAAGTGTATTAGAAACTACGCAGGCAGGCAGGCAGACTGGCTCAATTCTGGTTCGTGATGGGTCCGGGGGTTCAGACCCCCACCCCACTATCATAGGCAGCGGCACATGGCGACAAACAGCTGGTCTGCAAGAGGAGCTGGATTTTAAACTGGCTCCCCTTGTGGACTAACTCCCGCCTGGCATCCTATGCTGCTGCCAGCACCGCCCCCGGGGACTTCAGAATAGTCGACTCGCTGATAAGAATTCACGAGGTTACTTAAATATTGGTTAATTGAATAGTCAACATCCCTAGTCTACATTAGGGCGTTATTTAGAAATAAGGAATAACAAGTGGAGTGTACATTATTTCAAAATAAGGGGCTGGTTATTTTGAAATAAGCGTTATTCCTCATGGAAAGGAGGAGCTATTTAAAAATAATTATTTTGAAATAGTGGTAGTGTGGATGATCCACTGCTGCTATTTCGAAATAACTACTCCCCAGTTATTCAGAGTAATTACTCCCCAGTACTTCCTGGGGCCTTATCTTGAGGTAGCGTGTCTGCATTAAGCAAGCCTTTCTTGGACTAAGGACTCAACAAACATTTGAACTATCTCACCCATTACCAAGATAGTTTCCCCAATTATCACCTCTAATACCATTAACTCACAAACATCCCACTCTCCCTACCTCTAATATCATCAATTCACAGACACTTACCTTCCCCTCCCCCCCCTGCATCCCCCTCCTGTTCTGCAATGTGATTTGTCCGTTTCATATTTGTTCATTTTTTTTAATTGTATCCTTTGGTATATATGGTTGTGACTACTTTCTTCCACTATTTGATCTGAGGAAGTGGGTCTGGCCCACGAAAGCTCATCATCTAATAAACCATCTTGTTAGTCTTTAAAGTGCTACATTGTCCTGCATTTTGCTTCAGCATAATCCCTAAGCATTTCAAGATTCCCAACCAAAAGGAAAATGCTAATTATTTGTAGTTGAAGATACAAGGAGCAGTAGAATACATGTGACCTAACTGCTGAAGAAACCCTATGTAACAAAATGTGTGCTTGCAAAGAGTTACTAAAGACATACTTACACTACAGACTATAGCCCTATGTTAGGATTTATTACCCCCGCAGTAGTTACGGATATCCACACTTACCCTCCTTCTGTCACTGGTGTGTGTCCTCACCAGGAGCGCTTCCACCAACTAAAGAGGGTGGGGAAAGAGTGGGCTGAGAACCAAAGCTCTGCCCAGAGCTGGAGTGGGGGGCAGCTACCTGAGCTTCTTGCCTCCTTGAATGGGGAGCCAGGAGAAGCCAGACCCTAGTTTTTCTTGGCAAATGAAATTGACAAGATAGCCATCAGCTGATGTAAGTATCCAGTGTCTGAACTGATATTGCATTTCCCTAATTGCACCAACCTAAGCCCTATGACCCTCAGGAAAGTGGAAAGTGGAAAGTCATGTTCATGTAGTTCAGCACTTATATCATCAGAAGGCCACAGTATGTTCAGACATAATTAGGTTAACATAAGCTGCCTTACATCGACTTACCCATGTACTGTAGACCAGACCTTAGTAACATAATTAAACGGTGTAAAAATGAGGTAGCAGATGGCGATGTAAAATTCCAGTTAATCAGTTAAATGGTTAAATGCTAAGGAGCTGAAGCTGGTGAGCCAGAGAGCTCAGTGGTACCCCACTTTAGGTGGCACTCTGGGGGTACCCATCTCAGCATCCAGTTGAAAGTTTTCACACTCTGCTTTCCTAAGTCACCTCTTTATCTTTATGGTGGGCCACAATTTATTACTCAAAGGGGAGAGCTCAGATAATTTTTCCTATTCTTCAGTGTACTGTGGTCCACAGATTGATTACAATGGGATTTTCACAGCAGTATGCCCCCAAAGTGGGAGGCAAGAGCATCTTTTAAATAAGGCATCCAGAACTAACTACATTATATTAACTGCACCCAAAACTTGGTTAACTCAGAGTTAAGATGGTCCAGTGCACCTTAACTTCATTTCCTTGTTTTCAAAGTCTTGAGCACAGATGACCCACTATTAGGAAACCTATTAAAGAATTAATTTGAACCCCTAAGCTTAAACCCCATGAGACACAGCAAACTTCAAGATACAAATCAACATGTGAATTTTAGAGAACTTATAATAATCTCTTAAACAGAAAGTGACTGATCCTTAACTCCAGCAGAGCTGCTGCTCCATCATAATGTTCTTCCATCCTCCCTTCCGCCTCCCCCACCCCATGCACCAAGGCACAGAGAAAATTTGAAAAAAAAAAACATTGGCTAAAGACTGGATGACCAACACGTAGAAACACTGAATTTACATATTGAAGCTAAATGATTGCCCAAAAGATCTCAATTCAGGTTCAGGCTCTTATCGGTGAGACTGTCAGTGCCCTTAAGGATTAGACTACGATGCTTTCCAAAGAATATTTCTGGAACTAACTTGGAGAAAAGAATGCTGTAACCACTGTAACAAGGACTGCTTGTTTGACTTTAAAGTACCGGGTCTCATCACGAGAAGCTCACAACTGCAAAAATTTGTCTGAAAAGAGTTACATTTTAGTGGAAAGATATATCTCCTGAAAATTAATACCTTCTGCAGCAGTTTGAGCCAGGTACTGCTGTAAGAAGCCGATAGAGATTTGAAGGTAGTGCTCCACAATGTTGGAGACTGGAAAAAAGGGTTGTTGACCACAGGACACATAACATTGGCATGTGTGCAAAACTTCTCTTAAACACTTTAACATTATACTTGAAACGTGACCTTTTTGCTTGGACTCTCATATACAGCCACAATAAAATCTTGCTAGAAGAACTAAAAGGTATGTTTCCCTTTGTTTTACACAGTAATTAAACTATGTACTGTGCACCACAGAGTAGAATAAGTTATTTGTTGACTTCTAGTTAGCATTCATGACATGATCCCTTAAATTGATCCGTTTTATACAGTTTAGTCTTAGAAGATTGGTTTTTGCAATAGCAGACTAGGGATGTGAACAACTAGACAGCTAGTCGCTCCCCTCAGCCCCCCATTGCTGCTTCTATCAGAAAGAGGCAGCCCTCCCAAAAGGGAGGACATGGTGCTTCAAAGCAGCAGCTCCGCGTGGATCCCGAGGCCAGACTCTGGGCTCCATGCGGTGCTGCTGCTTTAGAACGCCGTGTGCAGCCTAGAGCCAACTGGGAGTCCCTAGCTGGCCTGGGCAGCACAAAGCATTTTAAAGCGGCAGTGCCACACAGAGGCCAGAATTAGTGGGGGAGTCCCCAACCGATCCCGAGCTCCACATGGCGCTGCCGCTTTGAAACGCTGCGTGCAGCCCAGGGTCCCCTGCTGGCCCAGGGCTGCACACAGTGTTCCAAAGAGGCAATGCTGCATGGAGCCCGGGGTCAGCTGGGGACTTCCCCGCTGGCCCTGTGCTCCCTGTAGCCCTGGGACTGTTGCTACACTTCAGAGGCGGAAGCATCCTTATCGCCTAATCAAATAGTTGATGCAAATTGCATCAACTATTCTATTAGCCAAATAATTGAAATTTTACATCCCTATAGCAGGCCTCCACTGCATGAAGCAGGCATTGGAAGGTCCATTCTAAGTTAGGACTGATTAACAGCCATAGCCTTGTCAGCAAAACAAACAGCATCACTGCTGCACCCTCACATCATTTGTATGGTCCTGCGGAGCTGTTGAAAAGGTGAGACCGCATTAATTGGAGATGTTGCCCAGCAGTGCAAGATATCACTCGCCACCAAGTGTCCTGGGTCCAGACACATGGAGAAGCTAACAGCACTCTATTGCTATTTTCAGATTAAAAAAACCAGCCCACCATGTTAAATGGTGGATCAGTGCATCCCTTTCTGCATACTTATGGTTCCACTACTCGATTTCTGCCCATTTCATCACTACAGCCTGCTGGTGCAGGGAAGAAATGGAAGTGGTGATGAGGCAAGGCACCCTGCAGCAGAATTTGGAAACAACCTGAACACAGAAGCCTGGTGATCCATAGGAGCAGCTGGAAAACATGACACGTGCAGCTAGTGACAATAGCATGATACTTTCCCAGTCTTTTAGGTTTGGCAGAAAATACCCACCCATTCCTCTATTACATCTTCACAGGAAGCAAGAGGATGGCTATATAACTATAGCTAGCCTACAGCAGCTGAAAACCTTTTAATCATAGTTCCCAGTACTCTGCCCAAGGGGGCACTGTTTGTTGGGTTTAATGCACATGTGTTATCTGATGCCCTAACTCTGATTCAGAGTGGCCGTCTTCCCCTATAAAGAAGTAGTCCCTTTGTGTGAGTGCATGTGCACAGACTCAGAGGAATCAACATATCTTTGGCCTGATGTGACATGCTGCACTTCATAAAGTGCACAGGGGAATTAGATATAAAGGGTGAGCACCAGAAAGCAATTTTATTTATGAGTTTGTCCCTTTGATTCCACTTCAAAGGGAAGAGCAAAATTGAGTGCAGACACTGCTCCAAAACTTTTTAAAGTGGCTAACATTCCCTCTGCTCTCTAATAAGCTTATTTTCATCTGTCTCCTTGTGACGGCGCGTTGGGGGTCCCCCATCTCCTGCACCCCGAAATTGCAGAAACAGACTGCACCAGCCGGTGGAATAGAGGAAGTTTATTGCCTCTCCAGGATACAGCACAGCGCAGATGTAATCTGGTCACAGAGCTAGGCTAGGATGCCTCAGGCTCCCTTGAGACGGGGGGGGAGACTGGGCCCCTAAACTCCAGCCCCTTTCCCTAGGCTGTCTCCTCCATGCTCCCAGACAGCCACTAAACCAACCCTCCTCCAGCCCTGCCCCCCAGCCAGGGCCGCATTCCCCCTTCCTTTGTTCCTCTCCATGGGGGGTATCTGGTTCAACCAGTTTGGCATCACCTTTGCATAGTGAGGTTTTCCCTGCTGGGTCTTGCTCCAGACAGCAGAGGTCACCACAGCCCAGCAAGTACCCCCGCTACGTCACACTCCTACATGGATCTTTCAGTGAAGATAATAGCCTGAGTTCAGTACAAACTCCCTAGAAGGCCAATCCCTTTTCACCACGCGGACATGTTTTCTCTAGAGCCCCAAACATGGGCTGTCAGAAGGCAACTCCTGGGGGGTTTGTTAGAGAAATTGTAGCAAAAACAACTTGGAACCAACGCTCCCTTACCACACACTGACATCAGTAACTCTTTCTGAAGGAGAGGGGTCTGGCTGAGCTTTCCTGTTGCTGTGGAGGCAGATAACCTCTCTCAAACTACAAGCAGGTTGATGTAGTCACTGTAGTGAATCATCTCTGCATGATGAAGCAGCTATACGCTAGCAGTAAGGATGTTAAATATCAACTAACTGACTAATCAAATAGTTGATGCATTTTGCATCAACTAGTCGATAGGGCGATTCCACCTTTGAACAGCTGTAAGGCTGTTGCTACACTTGAGGCGAAAGCGCCTCATAGAGCCAGCTGATCCCGGGCTCCACAAGGCGCTGCTGCTTTGAAACGCCATGTACAGCCTAACGCCGGCCTCTCCAAGGCATTTCAAAGCAGCAGCGCTGCACGGAGCCTGGGATCAGTGTGGGGGACTCCCCCACACCAATCCTGGGCTCCACGTGGTGCTACAGCTTTAAAACTCCACGTGCAGCCTGGGGACACCCCAGCTGGCCCTCAGGCTGCACATGGTGTTTCAAAGCAGCAGCACTGCATGGAGTCCGGTGTCTGGCCTGAGGCTTCAAGAGGCACTGCCACTTTGAAGTACCCCATGCTTTCTCCCTCCTGCCCAGCTGCCTCTTTCTGATAGAGGCAGCAAGGAGGAGTGACCAGTCGACTAGCATGTCAACTATCCAATAAGCATTTGCTGATTGGATAATCAACTAGTCCTTCACATCCCTAACTAGCAATTTAAAAAACTTTACAAGCTAATATTCTTCCATGATCCATGAGGACATTACATTGCAAGTTTTAAAATTCAGAATGCTTAATGAGAGTATGAATCAAGAAGGCTGACCTTGAAACAGTAGACAGAATAAAAATCAACAAGACTAGAACAGTTGTCCTACTTTTCCTCTACACCACTACAACTTCACAACACTAGCCCTTATGAAACAAAGGTAGTTAAGAATTACTTTTCAACTTGTTTTTTAGAAGGAAGCTCACAGTCATCAAAAATACAATACGTAGCTTTACATTTATATAGGAAGATAATAGAATAATAGAACTGGTAGTACGGTAACCTCAAGAGGTCAGCAAGTCCAGTTCCTGAACTCATGATAAGACCAAACACTAGCTAGACCAGTGGTGAGTAACTTGCAACCCATATGGGGTTCTATGTGCCTCTCACATGTTGCTCACCCCAGGGACTTATCCTGTTTAAGCTCTGGGGAGGAGTAGGTTGAATCAGCTGACTCTCAGCATTCAAGCTCTAGGAGGGAAGGAGAAGAGCAGGGATGGGACACCAATCAGCTGATTCTCAGAGCTACGGAAATGCTGGGAGGAGAAAGAAGGGACCAGTGCACTTGGGGGAGAAGGCATGGGAGAGGCCTGGTGGGAGTTTGGTGGAAGGGGTGGAATGTGGGAAGGGCCTGAAGCAGAGGGGAAGGTTGAGCGGCCCCTTGTCCTTAAGACAAGGCTAATTCAGTAACATATGAGAACACTAAAAAGCAGAAAACTGCCTTCCACTACTTAAGCACAATACAAATTAACTCTTAAGTTAGGACAAAAGTATTGGGGGCTTAAGAGTATTTCATTCGCAGCTCCATTTCCTTTTTATTTTTCTCCCTAACACAACCTTTATTTTCTCGTTTTTCCTTTGAAGTACTCCATGAATTAATTTTGATCTATGCACTACACTTTGATATACAACTGTGTGTGCCAATTTATATCTACTAACTTCAGTTATATGAAGACTACCTGTGACAGATAAAACAGTTACTAAATTTATTCAATTTAAATTAGATAGACTTCAGCAACAAAAAGCTTAATGCAGCATATTATGATTTAGAATAAGCTTCTCATACCCCTGGAGAGCACAAGTTCACTTGAATTCTTCTGCTGCAAGCAAACTCGCTACAATAGTTCAGCTATTCCAAAAAGCATTATAAAATAAAACCAAATGTCAAAGCGATCCTTTGAGTCCCTTAATTCTTTAAAACATTAAGCATAGAACTGCTATGAGCAAAAGCCACTCACATATTATTCTCATGCAAGAGCCATTATTCCAAGACCATCAATCTTAATTGAATGAACTGTCATGATTTTTAATGATACATTTCCTTATCTTTGTTGTTAGTAATATTTTAGATTAGAAATGAAATTTTATATTCTAATCTGCTTTTCATTATTTGTACTATTACTTTGTGCTGTTCTCAGATTAAATTAAAATATCAATTTCTAGACATTTGCAGGTTCATAAGCATTAATACAATGCTGCAATGTCAGAGGTCAACATAGAAGGAATGTTTGTACAGTAGAATACCTATTTGATAAATTATTAGGAATTGAGTTCTTAAAATCAAAGTTCAAAAAATTGAACATTATGAAACTGTAGTGTCTACAGTACATAATTATAAATTAACTGTACAAAATGAATGGTTACAAATGCATCCTGGATTTTTCCATGTTTGAAAGAACTGTAGTATCTCCATCAAATCTCTCACTTTTTACGAATCTCTACACCAGGGGTGGCCAACCCATTCTGGGCAAAGAGCCAAGATATTGGTGGATCCAGCTCAAAGAGCCGGGGCAAAGTTGTGGAGGGAAAAAAAAAGATTGCCCCTTTTTAAAAGGAGCCACTGGTCGCATTTGGTCAAGAAAAAAAAGCTCTGCCCCTTTAAGAAAATATGCTTAGAGGCTTTTTGGCCACATCAGGCTCCCACTGGCGGATACCATCTTTAATGGCTGCGCCGGACGGCTCCCCTGCCCAGGTCAGCACAGGGAACTGGGAGGAGAGGGCCGTTTTTGGGGGTGCAGGGGCAGCTTTACGAGCCGAAGGGGGGGGGGGGGGAAACAACCGCGGCTTGGCCACGGCTGCTCTACACACATGGGAAGACTAGCAAAAGGAATGAAGTCCTATGTGGGGGGGCGATAGTTTATAACAAGTCACGCAAAAGATCAAAATTCATAAAAACCATGGTTCTAAGGTATAAGGTTTCCATTCTAACTTATGGGAATTGCCATAATGAAAACAAGTAGACCACCTACCTGTTTAATTACCTCTAAAAGCAGATTGTACCCATTGATTTTTTTTTTTTTGCATGAGGTATTTATGGGAAAGTATCAAGGAACCTTTAATCAGTTTTAAATTTGTCAGCTTTCAATTTGATTGTCCTCTTGCTTTAACATGAGAAAAATCATCAAACCCTAATCACTCTATTTCCTCCATAACATTCATTGTATGACTTTACCATATCTTCCCTCTTACTCATTTTCAATCTAAGGTAAAAGACAGTGCCAGTCTTTTCAGTCTCTTAATACATGATCCATGTCTAATTATTTTCACCAATCTCTGAATCCCCCTTATTTTTTATCCATCTTTCCTGAAATGGGATTGTTAGCAATTCTCAGTATTCTAAGTGACCACACTGCTGAGAGAGATAGTAGAGATGTTAAAATGAGGTTAATTTACGAATCAAGTAGTGGATAAAAGTTCTATGGACTACTCAATTAGTCAATAGGCAGGCTGGCTCAGTCCCATCTTGCTGCACCAGGTCCAGGAACAAACCCCACTGCAGCTGCGCAATTTAAAAGGCAGCAGGAGCTGGGCAGCTTGCCCTGTATTTTAAATTGCAGAGCCACAGCGGGGTTTGGTCCCAGCCCCAGCACAAGCCAGGACTGAGCTGGCTGCCTGCCCACCCAACTCCCACTGCATTTTAAGTGAAGAGCCCATGGTTACCCTCTTCTTCCCCCTCCCCTCCCTCCCGTTGCCTCTTATAGAGGCAGTAAGGTAAGGGGGGAATGCATAGGATTAACCAATAAGCCTAGGTTTATTGGTTAATCATGTAGTTGACTACATGCTGACATCCCTAATTAGGTAAACCTCTAAGGGCATGGCTACACTAGGAAATTATTTGAAAATAAGTTATTTTGAAAGCTCGCTTCCTGCATGTACTGGTTCCTACCTGCCTCCTCCCTTTCCATGCTTCTGCCTCTGTCAGAGATAGCAGTGTGGTGGGGGGACCCACTGGCTCCTGCCTCCCCTCCCCCCCTTGTTGTCTCTGTATCAGAGGCAGCAAGAGCGTGTGTCTGTGTGCATGTAGTTTGGATTAACCAATAAGTTCAGGCTTATGGATTAATTGTTTAAACAACTATACACTAACAACCTGAGGGTAGACCAGGCCTCAGTATTGTGGAAGTCTACTTCATGTATTTACTACAAATATTTTAGTTACTTTCTAGTTTTGTTTGCAGTCAATACTTTCAAAGCATCTTTCGTTAGTGGCTTGATATTGGAGCATGTTTTAAAGATGGGAAAACTAAGGCATGAGCCTGACTTGTTTAAGATCATACAGCAATTCAGTGACAGTTAGGAATAGAATCAACTCACCTGATTTGGTTTCATGCTTTAAATACTAGATGATGTTGCTATTTAATGTCAAAAGGAGTAAATACCTGAGTCTTCAGATGCTAGTTACTGTCTTCTCTTCACATCTAAGTGGCTAAAAATCACAACTCAGATTTTTTTTTTTTTTTTGAAATAGTGTTATTTGTTGCTAGTTCTTGAGCAATTTAAGGCACAAAAAAATTGGACTGCCTCATAGTAGAATTAAAATGTTATTGCCTCATAGTAGAATTAAATATTTTAGAGGATTTTTTTTCCTAGTAAAGTGTTGCATTTAAGATGCTCCTACGTTCTGAAAAATAATTCAAAGGCCTCATTAACGTTTTTTCAGAAGGAACACCGCAAACTCAGACACAGAATTGACAGCGTAATATCCCATGCAGTTGGCATCTGACACTACTTTCTGATAAACTTCCCCAAAGCAAAGTAGAGATGTTTAGACTAGGCTGTCTATCACATCAGGGATGGCATAAGTAATTTGGACTTAAACTCTTTAAAGCCACTTATGTGCTCTGGAAAAAGCACATTTGGGAGCTGAACTGGAGGCTATTTTTGAAAATTTTAGCCTATTTAACCAAAAAAAACCCAACAAAACAACCCCCCCAACTTCAATATATTGAAAGTCTTAATTTTTAACAGGAAGCAGTTTGTTTGAATGATGGATGTTATGCCTCTGTATGAAAATTTCTTAATAAATAAAACTTTCCACCCCTATGCTACAAATGCTTACCTGTACATGCTATCCGTTCAAACATTTGAGTAGTCCGATTGAAGTCAGTGGCTCTACTTATGTGACAAATTACCTCTCTGCCTAAGTGCTTGCAGGATCAAAGCCTTAACTTTCAATATTTTGGTTTTATCTAGAATAGTTTTGTAAAAACCAAGATCCTCAGGCATTAAAAAATCCACTGTGTATTTGTTATAGAACACATTTTCAAATGCATTTTACAGAGTATCTGATTAAATCATGATTATCTTAACAAGCAAAAGAGGAAAAAAATCAAAACACCACACACAAGGAACTTCAATTTTAAATAGGTTTGGCCTGAATTTGATATTTTTTGGTAAAATAGCTAAGTAAAGCACAGATGTCATGCTGTGTACATTTGTAATGACAGTTTCAGTATCTTAGAATACTTTTTCGTGTATTTTTTGGGAGGCCCATATTAATACTTCTAGGTCTGGTCTGGTCTGGTCATGCAAAATGTGTAGCTGGATTCTGCTTACCTTAAACTGAACCGCTGAAGTGTCTACGCTGCGGGACTCTGGCAGGGGACTGTCCTGAGTGTTGGATTTGGGAGTCTACACTAGACTTGCTAAACCGAATGCTAGAAGATCAATCTCCAAAGGGTCGATCTCTTTTGTAGAGTAGACAAGCCCCTAGAGACTTCTGAAAAATATTTTTCAGAATATTTTAAAGGATATCTTCATATATGATTGTTCTCTTTTCCAGTACAGATTGTCAAGAGAGGCATTATGTCTCTTAAATGGTGGATTAATTTCTTGATTATATTACAGTATTTTTTAAAAAGAGCCTATTTGAATAAGAGAAATAGTAGTCATAGTTAAATATTTCATTTATTTGTGCATTTGCATCCTTGTTTATAACCTTTCACTTTCAGCACTGGTGAATCATAATTCCCAGATGAGTATTCACTCATGATCAGTTTGCAGTGAATTATTGAGAGCCTTGATTGATGTGATTTTTGTTAAGACAGTTTGCCTAGAAATTTGGCAAAGATATTGACTTTAAGACTCTATCAAATTGAAAATTTCACTTTTTGAACATTTTTCAAACCAGCTAGTGTTAGAAATAGCATTAATGAATGAGAGAGAGACAGTAGGGTTTTTTATTGGTTTAGTGCATAGTACCTGAAACTAAAATACCATCTAGTATATATTTTGAAGAGATTGTTTGTGCAAAATAGTCATGTTGTGCAATTACCTAGAGAAACCAAATTTTGTATAAACAATCCTTCCACTTAAATTAGCTGAATGCACTGCTTTTTACACTGGAATATGCTGGGTGAAAAAATGTTTAATTATTTTACTTTTTCATTGGAAATATTATGATTAGAGTTCATAAAAAATATTTGCTATTAAAATCAAGTCACATTTTCAACTGTCATCTTAGTGAAAAATTTTTTACTGTTAACTCACGAAATAATTGAAATTAGTTACAGAAAGAGTAATGGATGCTTTACTAATTTCTGATTAAAATTTACTATGCATGGTAATTAGTCAATAAAATGAATAATTTTTGAAGTTGAAATCCTACACATTTAAAACTGCTCTCTTACTTCCATTTTGCAATCACTTTAATAAAAAATTCTATGACATATATTTAATTTCTTGAACTTTCCTGTAAGTGTAATCTACACAAAATGACATTGCCCAGTCAATGATGGATCCTCACCTGCTAGTTTTGTATAAATTACTTTTAGATGGGGACTCATTTGACTGATGAAGGGAGAGTTTAGTTGCATTCTCTGATACAGTGTTGCCAGTGGATCAACAGAGTAAAATCAGATTACATTTAAATAGTCACTTGCATTTTGTGAAGAATTCCATTAGTTAAGTGTCTTTCTAGTTTATGACGTTTTTGAAGGCTTTATTTTTATAGTTCTCTGGCTACTTTGTCTACCCCTCACTTTGAATGCCAAAATAATTACTTAAACTTGAGTGTAGGTTGTGTACTTAATGAAAGATGGGGTAAAAATTGTGAATAAATATAGAATAAAAAATATAAAACATGGCATTGTTTATTGGTGATTAAATCTCTCAGGAAATTTTTATTATTGCCACCTGCACATGGCAACACTTACAAGTTGCAGGAGTTGACACTCTCATTAATGTGAAATAAACATTTTTCAGGTAATAGCTCAGTATAATATATTGTAGGAATCGTAAGCCATTAAACAACAACAAAGTGAAGTTAGAACAAGTCTGAAGTGTCAATGGCTTCCTACTTGATTAAAAAGTGTGTTCTAAAAATAATTTTTATCATGGTTTGTCACATTTTTAAAGGAATAATGGACTGAAATGATCTGTATATTTTTTCTATCAGGTGGCTTTTCCACTGTGTTCCTGGTGCGTACCCATGGTGGAGTGCGCTGTGCATTGAAACGAATGTATGTTAATAATGTGCCTGATCTCAATATCTGCAAAAGAGAAATAACAATTATGGTAAGTAAAGTAGCTATTTGCTGGTATGTAGCAGGAATGGATTTGAAATGAAATGTTACTTTTATAGAGGTGTGAAATTAGGAATGCAGATGTCCTCTACTTCTGGAAGGTAGTCTGAATTGTGCTTAAGTACATTTAGCTTGTCAGGGTAGAATTGGAAGGGAACTACAAGCTTCTTTTTTCAAAAATGATTGCTGCATTTGTGGCAGCTGCTATGATATGATGAAAAGATAAATATACTATCTGAGAGTTTGTCTGTGAATATGTGCCTATCTGTTCAAGAGGCTAGGACAACCAAATTTGGTATGCATCGGTCTTATAACTTAAAGCAAGGTTACAGTTTGATTGTGCCAGGAAAATGGGATGTCCCTGGAATTGGATTGTTTCTCATAAAATGGAAAGGGAGAAGTCTGCTATATATACTTTGTGCACTAGCAGCATGGCTCAGGTCCTTAACTCAGTTTTTGTTTTTTGGAAAATAAAATAAAATGTACACACTTCATTTGAATCATTGCTCTGGGGTGGGACTATGGGTGAGGGGTTCAGTGTGCAGGCTGCCCCGGGGAGAGAGGGTAACCCCATACAGCAGCTTGGGGCCAGGTGAGGAGCACAGCTCCATTAGGCACAGTTAGGGGAGGAATGCAAGCCCTCCAGGTGGGGGCATGTCCAGATTCATCTTCCCCATGTGTTCCCCCGTCAGTGTGAGGAATGCAGCAAATGGTGCACTTCCCCATACTCCCTGATGACTCCTGTATGAATGTTCCTATAAGAATTGGGGAGGGGGGAGCTTCAGCTCCTCTTCCTGTCTCCCTAGCAGGCACTTGAGGGATGAGAGGCTTGGAGTTGGGGAGTTCTAGTCAAGGTGGGGTGTGCTCCCAGCCAGCGTCTTAGACCTGCCTGCTGATTTGTCTCTTTTCTGTCTGGTTTTATGATAAGCAATCCTATTCCAGGCACATCCCATTTTCTGCTTTAAGTTGTGATAAGAAAAAGCTGCATACCAAATTTGGTGCTTACCATTTAGGAGGAGTGCTTGAACAGACAGACACACTCTCAAATATATAGTAGATGCTATAGTAGAATGAAGAGGTAAGTAGGTCTTGATCTCTGATTCAGGATAATACTTGGAGTAATTGATTTGGGAAGGTGAAGTGCAGACACTTTTGGCCTTGGCTTGTTCCGTTAACACCAGCATATGTGCAAATGCCTTAGGGCCTAACCTTGCAGTATTAAAATTCATTTTTTAGCAGTCTCCGTATTAGTATTTCTGTTTGTACTCCAAAATAGCCTATTTTAGAATTCATTGAACACTATTGTTTCCTGAAAGCTATTGCTAATGTGTTTGTGCTCTTCAATCTTTTGAGCATAATTTGCAAATTTACTGCACTTGTCTTATGAGACGCTATCTTCCATGTACAAAAGAAAATATGCACACTGCAAAAATATTACTTATCCGTCTCGATTTTTACCTTGTGAATTATGTGACAGAGATCCTCTGACGGATCTTCCCAACTTCAAAATCACAATTGCCAGTGGCAAAGTGTGTTATCACTTTTAGAACGGTTTTAATGTTATGGTAAAAATGGCAATGGAGGTTTCCATAGTTCATCTGTGTTTGTATTAAAATGTGTTCAGTTTACAAGTTTAAAAAAACCCAACATTAACAAACAGTCAGCCAGAAATGTGAACTCTACCTGTTAGCTGTGAAAGCCTGGGCTGGTGGCAGTGGGGCTAGCGGGGTGCACCACCCTGGCTGGGGCCAACGTGCTGAGGAATGCAGTCCTGGCCAGGGCCAGTGGCAGTGGGGCCGGTGCAGTGGGGAATTCAGCCCTGACCGGGAGCAGATCCCAGTGACCAAGCCTGGGAGTGGAGCCCAGAGGATGGGACTGGTGGCCCAGAAGGGTTGGCGGTGGTGGGGACCCTTGACCTTCCCTCATCTGGCAAACTCTCCCTGGTTTGGAACTGCTCATATCCCAAGGGTGCTAGACCAGGGAGGTCCAACCTGTATTGTGATCATACCTGCTAAACCTTAATATTTTGGTGTTGATCTTAAAGTGTTTTGTTACTTTTATCATTCTTTTGAAATGAACTTCGTATTTATGAAAGCTGCCGAACTTGCAGCCTTGTCCAGACCACCATTGAACCAGGCCACTTACATAGGTACAGCATAAATCATGGCAGTCCAAGAATGTTCAGGCTGTTCTGCCCATGGTATCTAAATCCTCTTTTGGAGGAATTATTTTTATGCACTACATAATGCTTAGCGCCTAGCTGTGGGTCTAAGATGGTATTGACTACTAATATTTTCTTCAATGTAGGCACCTGTCCCCTGGGAATTATAGTTGAGAACTACTCACTTGACAAAAGAACTTAACTATTGAAAAGGCATTTTAATAATTACTTAGCTAGGATGTATCAAGCATGGTGTAGAGATGAAAGACTCCATCATATCACAAGAATTCTCTACTGTCCTACACACACTTATCTTTATGCTTTAGAGTTTATTTAAATGTTAATAATTCAAAATGTGATTTTTATTTATTTCTTTATTTTTTGTTTCAGAAAGAACTATCTGGGCACAAAAATATTGTGGGCTATTTGGATTGTGCTGTTAATTCCGTTAGTGACAATGTGTGGGAGGTGCTCATCCTAATGGAATATTGTCGAGGTAAGTACACTACTCTTGGATTTTTTTTTTATTAGCACCTTAAAGACTAACAAAACATGTAGCTGGTATCATGAGCTTTCGTGGGCACAACCCACTTCTTCAGACTAACTTGGCTACCCCTCTGAAGCTTTATTTTTCTATGCATATAAGTAAAGCATTCTTATTTATTCTTAAGTGCCAGAAAGAATGAAACTGGGAATATTGAAAAATTAATTCTAGGCTGCTTTATGTCAAGGTCTAACTAAAAGAGAACAGAAAAAATGTTTACCTAAATATGTGAAGTATCCCTGTTCCTTAGAAATGAAGACTTTGCAAAATTGAATAATGTTGTAGATAATGAACTGTAAAGCCTACATGCTATCTCATCGTACTGATGCCTTAATTGTTTTAAGTCATTTTATTCGGTGGAAGTTGGAGGCTGTGGAGGTCCAAATAATGGTCTCATGTCCTGATCCATAACAGTTTTTAGGTTTTGGCAATACAGGTGGCATCAGAATCATTCTCTCTTTTTCATATATTTAGTTTAAGATTTAGTTTAAAATTGGAGAATTTTAGTCCCCCCCCCCCCCCTTTTTTTAATATAGACATTTATACTAGTAATTTATCTCACAATTTGAGAAGTGTTGGAATCCAGTTACGATGAATCTGGAAAAGCAACTGTGTCATCTCCATGTGAAAAGAAAGTTTTCTACATAAGCCAGTGCATTAGGTCAGTGTTTCTCAATTTTATTTGGCCACGGAACCCTTTTAAACTTGAAAGAATTTTGTGGAACCCCTAATAACAGTCTTATATATGGAGCAGAAAAATTTTTAAATACCAGAAATCACGCGACTATACTGAAGTAAAATTTTCACGAGAGCACTGCCTGCGCACTCCCATACAAGCAACTGGTTTGCCAGCTGAAGCTTTGACTTTGTCCGTCGTGGTGCTAGTATATTTGTATTCAGTTGCCCACATGATTCACTCTCCCTGAAAGTGCGTACGGGGATTTACAGTGGTATATAACAGGCGATCGCACCACTGATTGACTGCACGCGCAGCGCTGGGTAGTGACATCATCCCCACACTAGTTAAGCTGGCATTACTCAGGGACACTTATTGTGGCAACACAAATGAAAATTGTTTTCAATAAAATTAATAAATGCTTAAATATTAATTATTTTTTTTAAAAAGATAAAATATTATTGCAATGGAATTTTCTCGCGGTACCCTTATTTTCACTTCGCGGAACTCTGGGGTTCCGCGGAACAACATTTGGGAAATACTGCATTAGGTGCTTACAATTCTTCAGGTACCTTCCCTTTGTGGATGTTTGGCCTTTGTCTTCATTTCTCGCAAAAGCAGTGAGGAAGGTGTTTGTCAGTTGGCCTTCTGTGAACTGCTTGATGTGATATCCTCAGATCTCTGTTTTGAAAGAAAATCTGTTTATACGTTGTAGCTTGTGTGTATTCTCGCTGTTGCTGAGAGACGCTCTGTGCTTAGAAGGCTATACTCATTGGGGACCATGTGAGTGCTGCCTCTGTAGTGATGAACATTCAGAGCCTGGATCTTCTGTTTTTGCAGTGGGGTCCAACCAGTTCTGAAACTATAACGAACTAGCCAGGCTCAACCGGCCAAATAGCCCCATTGTTCAAGCCAACTAGCCACACTCAACTGGCCGTATAGCCACTAGTGAGTAGCACGTTGAACACCACGGTATTATTGACTAAAGGTAAAGGGAATATCATGTGTGCTTGGCTTTCTAGCTGTTTTTTTTTCTGTTTTTGTGCTTAATTAGATAACTATAATTCTTAGACTATTCTGCACCATTATGAACTTGGGTTTTATGGATTGTTTTATTTCTCTGTTGATCACATAGTAGGGATGTAATCAGTTAACCGGTAAGCATCACTCTAACTGGCTGATGCTTACAGGTAATTGGTCACCCAGTGCCCTGCCGGGCCTACCACAGCGGGCTACTCCAGTCCCATGGTTAACCATGTAACTGATAGAATTTTTATCTGTTACATGGTTAATATTTTTATTTATACATTTTTTACACACAGCCTATCACATAGTCTGTCATTAATAGGTGGGAGGCACAAATGCTTTTTGTCACGCTTTTGCTGAAAAAATACTTGCACCCCATATGAGTGGAGTTCACACTGTTGACATGAGTGCTTCTGTCAATTTCCAAAGCAAAACTTTTGTTTTTCGCGGACGGAAAGGATTTAAGTACATGTGAACTATATAATTTTTGTTGCTCAATTGCCAGTGTACACAAAGTCTGAGAAGGTTCCTGCATTGTTTTGGAGCAACCGTGCAGAACTAAACCTCGGGGATAACATAGGTGATGAAATTGAGGCTATTGCTTTCATTTTCCCTACCAAAAAGCATCTTTAGTTTAGGAACTGGGGAACTGATATGAGAGCCAGAAGATGCTTTTCCATTAATATAATACTATTAATATTGCTTAATAAAGAAGGCCTGCTACCTTAAGGCAGGATTTGTCACTTCTCCCAAATTATAAAGTAACTTAAGGGTTTGCACAAGGTTGCGTCGTATAGAAAACGAGAGAGATATTACTCCATTACTTTCAGTTGAGATGGTAGAGATTTGTGACGTGAGTGTGAAACATTGGCATTCAAACCCTGTTGAAATCCATTCAGGGGCTTGGTAGAGTTGCATATGATGTTTGGTGGTTTTTAGAAAATGAAAACCAAGGAAATTGCATGGAAACAATGTTAAAAGGATATTAAGGTTGCAAAGACAAACACTTGGCTTACAAAAACTGAAATCAGGTCTCTAGTTGCGCACTTTATCAAAATGCATCAAGAGAGACATAGCCTGTAATTACGTGACCACATAGTTCTTTCCCTTGCTCAGGTCCTACCCCTCTGCCTCATTCAGTGCGTTGGTAGGGCTATTGAAAACTTAACTTTGCCCTGACTGTATTAGTCTAGAACAGTGATGGGCAACCATGAACAGTGAGTAGCCCTCATGTCTGGCCCTCCTTCATGGCAGTGGGCTCCACCTGTGGACACTCAGTCTGCCCTGCTTCTCATGCACCTTTTGTGCACTGCACTTCCTACTCCTTCCTCTCAGTGCTTTGAGCACCATGAATCTGCTGATTTGTGCTCTGCCCTGCTCCTCCCCCTCTCTTCCAGAGCTTGAACAGCTGATTTGTAATGTTTTAACTCTTAGAGGGAGAGGAAGTGCATGTGCATTTCAGCATACTGATGAATCTCACACTACTACATACATGCTTCAAGCCGTTCTACAATGTTTTGGTTGTGACCCACTAACATGGGGAAAATCTGTGTGAGAGTGCATTTCAGAACACCAGGAATTATTCAAAAGTTAAAATAACAAAAATAGGAGAAAATAATTAAGTTGAGTGTGCATGCTGCAACTATTGAATGTAAATATTTATAGGCTAAGTTTACAACAGTAACCTGTTTATTCAAATGTAAAATTATTTTTGGGGACTAGAGGTGTTTTCTTAAACTCAGAGGTGGCATTTTGTTCTGAGTTCTGTTTTAGTTCTGCAGCAAGCCACATTGAATTCCATTCATCAAAGCATTAAGCTACTGAACACTTTCCTCTGTCCTTCCATCCATCAAAATAACTCCAAGTATTTACACAGAAATATTAAGGTGTTTTTTTTCTACCAACATTCACTTGTTTTTTTGTTGTAGCAATAAACTCTGATAAATTCCCAGGAAAAATAAAATATACTGAAAAGAAAGGGCCCTAAGTATAACATGAGAATATTTTGCTAAGCAATTCAAAAACTGCTGTTTCTAAATGTAAGTTTAACTTGATGGCAGTATAGATCAGTGGTTGTCAAACTTTTTTTCTTTTCACCCAGTTGGGAAAAATTGTTTATGCCTGTGACACTCTGGTAGCCGCTGGGGAGCTCAGCAGAGGTGGGAGGGGAGTTCCCCGGTAGCTGGTGGAGAGCTTTGTGGAGGGGAGAAGTGCTGTGGTAGCTGCCGACCCATTGCCTCAAGTTCTGCGATCCAGTACTGGGTTGCGCCCCATACTTTGGGAATCACCGGTATAGGTGGAGTAGAAAATTAAGCTACTAATTAATGGAGAGCATAAATGCATTTATCTTTGATCTACTGCTTTGAAGTCATAATTCTATAAGTATTGGTTTCAAAAAATAACACAGAATAGCTATTTTGGGATACTTCCAATTAGGGATGTGAAGGACTAGTTGCTCTCTCCCCACTCCCCCTTTGCTCCCTCTATCAGAAAGAGGCAGCAATGGAGGGGAAGAGGTGGGGTGCTTCAAAGCAGCAGCACTACAAGCAGCCAGGGACCAGACCCTGGGCTCCACCTGGCACTGCTGCTTTAAAACGCCATGTGCAGCCCAGGGCCAGGTGGAATCCCCTGCTGACCATGGGCTCCATGCAGCACTGCTGCTTTGAAAGGCGGTGGGAATCACGGGGCCCGGATAGACTGCTTGAGTCCTCCACTGGCTCTGTGTTCCCTGTGGAGCTTTCACCTTTGAAGTGTAGCAACAGCCCTGGGGCTACACTTCAAATGCAGAGGCACTCTTATCGACTAATTAAATAGTTGATGCAATTTGCATAGACTGTTCGATTAGCCAATTAATTGAAATTTTACATCCCTGCTTCTGTTATCCCAAAATAGCTCCTTAGTGTAGACATAGCCTGGGAGATTCATTTACAAGGAAGTTGTCTCTGGAACCAGTTTCCCCTTTATTTTTTCCAAGAATTTTTCACTTTTATGGAGTACAGGCAGTCCCCGGGTTACGTACAAGATAGGGACTGTAGGTTTGTTCTTAAGTTGAATCTGTATTCAAGTCGGAACTGGCGTCCAGATTCAGCCGCTGCTGAAACTGATCAGCAGCTGATTCCAGGAAGCCCGGGGCAGAGCAACTCTGCCTCGGGCTTCCTGTAGTCAGCCGCTGGTCAGTTTCAGCAGCGGCTGACTTGGGGATGCCTGGGGCAGAGCAGCTTGGGTGCTGCTGAGTTGGTCCAGTAGCGCGGCCGCTCCTTGGCGCTACTGGACCAACCCAGCAGCGCCCCAGCTGCTCTGCCCCAGGTGTCCTGATTCAGCCGCTGCTGAAACTGATCAGCAGCGGCTGAATCAGGATGCCTGGGGTAGAGCAGCTGGGATGCTGCCGGGTTGGTCCAGTAGTGCCAAGGAGCGGTGCTGTGGACCAACCGGCAGTGCCCCACCTGCTCTACCACAGGCCCCGGGCTTTGCTCCACGTCTCCCTGGTCTGCTGGGGGGGGGGGGGTACTAGCTGCGTCCCCCCCCCCCCCAGCAGACTAGGGAGACGCGGAGCAAAGCGGCGGAGGACCCGGGCCGGACCGCGGCGCTTCCAGATCAGCGCCGTGGTCCGGCCCGGGTCCTCCGCGGCTTTGCTCAGCGTCTCCCTGGCCTGCAGACCAGGGAGACGCTGAGCAAAGTCGCTGAGGACCCGGGGCCGGACCCGCGGCGCTTCCAGCTGATCCAGCTCAGCTGATCCAGCTGGAAGCGCTGCAGGTCCGGCCCCGGGTCCTCCGCGGCTTTGCTCAGCGTCTCCCTGGTCTGCAGACCAGGGAGACGCTGAGCAAAGCGGCGGAAGACCCGGGCCGGACCCGCGGCGCTTCCAGATCAGCGCCGCGGGTCCGGCCCGGGTCCTCCGCCGCTTTGCTCCCCGTCGGCGAGAAAATCCCCGTTCGTAAGTCGAATCCGCGTAACTCGGGGACTGCCTGTATAGTGCTAGAGATGACTCAACAATCACCTTGGACTACTGGTAATCTCTGAATTTCCTGTGCGGATTTGGTGCTCATTCTGCCAGAGATGAGTAACCTAGTGAAGAGAGAGGCATAAGTGCTTGCTGAAAAAAATCCTGCAATACTGTGGTTAGTGTATTTTATAGAAGAAGTGAATTGAGTTCTTCAGATAGTGAATAGATCTGTTGCCCAAGAACTGCTATCAGTGCTTCTCAGGATAAAGATGTACATTTAAAAAAAACCAAAATTTTGTGTTGGAGAGAAAATTATTCCTTCAACATAAGGAAATCTTGAGTTCAAAAACTATTGAAAAGTCTCCATTCAATCTTTCTAATCTGACACATTCTACCTTCTGGTGCGATTACTCAGTGGTTGCTTTTGTCTCTGAGTCATAAATGTTAAGGACAGAAGGAAGCATTATGATCTTCAAGTCTGACCCTCTCTATAAAAGAACACACTAGAGAACTTTCATCCATTGATTCCTGCAAGCAGTTCCATAACTCTTAAGCTGAGCTTGAACAAGTTTTACATCCATTTGTCATTGTGATACTCTCTGCACTGGTACTCTTTAAAAAAACAAACAAACAAAAAAACTACTTCCCCTACATGGTGGTTAAGTGATAAGCAATATTTGTTACTTGTAGACACAAGTCCTAATTAATGAGGACCACGGATCCAACACAGGAGAAACAAAACAGATTTCTTACCTGTAATTTTGTCTCTCTTAAGATGACTTGAATTCTTAGGACATATTTCGCTTATTTATTATGGGTGTCTTTTTTGTTTAGGCAGGCAGACAGACAGACACAATGTCAAATATTGCAGTAATTACATTGCATATTGGTGTCTTTTTCCTTCACTTCCAGATCATAACAGCTTTTGTTGTGTTTGTGTCCTTGAAGCTTTGGAAGGGTTTGGTGAAGGTCAGCAAATGTGTTTGGGGAGGTTTCAGATTTAAATTCTAAAAATTCTGTTCAATGCTATTAATTGTAGGGATGTTAAATTTAGATTGACTAATTGAATAGTCAATGCAATTTGCATTGACTATTCAATTAGTCGATAAGGGCACCTCTGCCTTTGAAATGCACTTCAAAGGTGAAAGCGTCTACGGGGAGCACAGGGCCGGCGGGGCAGTTCCCCACTGGCCTCGTACTTCCTATGGTGTTTCAAAGTGGCAGCGCCCACATGGAGCCTGGAGTCAGCGAGGGAGTCCCCAGCTGATCGCGAGACACCAAATGCAGCCTGGGGATTCTCCAGCTTGTCACAGGCTGCACGCAGTATTTCGTGGAACCCGGGGGTCAGGCCCTGGGTTCCATATGGCACTGCCGCTTAGAAGCATCCTCTCCTTCTCCCTCTTTCTGATTGAGACAGCAAGGGGGAGGGGAGAACCGACTGTTGACTATCCGATAAGCAAATGCTTATCGGATAGCCAACTAGTCGTTCACATCCCTAATTCAGTGGCATTGGGCACTGAATTATCTTCTGTTTGGAGTGGTGGATTCTTCTTATGAATGAATAAAATTAACGGTAAATGTCTCTGCCTGTTCTGTAGATGTATGGGGGGTTTGGATTAGCCCTGTTTGAAAAAACAGCAAGAATGGTAGATTAAAACTTGTTTGTTTAACAGTTGAAAACATTTTGGCTGGCTCTGGAGTATATAGGTAACATTTTAAATAGAAAATAAACTTTGTTTGATTAAAGTCCACACAGTATTTTGAAAATACCTTTAAAAAGAGTTGTTACTTTTACAAAATTATGTTTTCACTGTAGCGGGCCAGGTCGTCAATCAGATGAATCAGAGACTTCAGACAGGCTTTACAGAGCCAGAAGTACTGAGGATATTTTGTGACACCTGTGAAGCTGTTGCAAGGCTGCATCACTGCAAAACCCCAATAGTTCACCGTGACTTAAAGGTACAAGTTAGCGAGCAGCAATGTTTAAAGATAACTTGGAATGTAGAAGACATTGTGTGTAATAGCTATCTGATGGGGAAGAGAGAATTTGCAGAAGATTAAAGGGGAAAATATTAGGCATTACATTCTTATAGAATAGATATTAGTATTACTGGTGACTTATGTAGTTACTGTTTTACTATTAATGCTAAACTTTTTGGATATGTAGGTTTGTCATCACTAAGGAAGTTGGAGGGAAAACTTAGTAGCTGCTTTCTATAAAATGAGATGCCATACTGTGTTTCATTTTTCAGTTTCATTTATCTGTTTCATTTTTCCTTTTAAGGTAGAGAATATTTTGTTGAATGACAATGGAAACTATGTCCTTTGTGACTTTGGCAGTGCCACTAACAAATTCCTTAATCCTCAGAAAGATGGTGTTAATGTAGTTGAAGAAGAAATTAAAAAGTAAGTTCACTTAAATGGCTCTTCATAAGCACTAATTTTCTTAACAGCACAGAACTTGTTATACTTTATGTACATTAATAAAAACATATGGGTGTAATTAGAAACAAATTAGTGTTAATGGTAATTAAGTGCCAAGCCTCTGTTAACAGGAATGTTTTTTCCACTTAGTGATCATCAGGACTGTACCAACACCTAAAATAGACATAGCAAGATACTAGAAATATTTGGTAATATCTATAAGTTAATTAAAATACCATCAACAATTTCCGCAAAATTTAAAATAAATACATTAACTAGGGATGTAATAGTGTAGCTGGTTAAATGATTAACGAATAAGTGGATGCTTATTGGTTAATGAAACTGGCTACACACAACCCCTCCTCCAGCGGCTCCGCCCAGTGCGTTTTTAGTGGGCTGGCCAGCAGCCTGGCTCAGTCCTGGCTCGCGCCAGATCCCAGGAGCTACCCCTGCTGTGGTGCTGCGGAAATGTGTATGTAGCTCCCCGGAATGTGTGCTTTCAGTGCTTACCCTTATCAGTGAATCGTGTAATTGACTATTGAAATTTTTGTTGACTACATGAGTAACGAGTTACATGCTTCTCAACATCCCTAATATTAACTATAGAGTGGCAGTGTTTAATTACAAAATGTTTGAAGCCTCCAGGTAGTATATGCAACCTTGAGTTACTTTTACTATTTCAGCTCTTTCTCCCTGATATCCTGCTATGCTATAAGCATTGCATTGTTCTTGTTTAGGCCCCCAGCTTGTAATTTACAGCATACCAGTGAACTATTGTACAAATACATTTTTAATTGAAGAATGAATGTAAGACCTTAGAGTCAAAGTTATTTGAAGTGCAAGTTGGTTACCACAGTGAATCCCTGATACAGTGGTCAGACTTCTGGGTGCTATTGAAAAACTACTACTAAGAACTGGTTCAATCAGCCTGAACAATTGCTGACACTGGAAAGAGGCTACATACTGTCTGAGATCTAGATCAGTCCTAATGATAGACTCATTAACGTCAATGTGCTTTCCTCTCTTTTTTTTTTTAATCAGAGAAATTGTATGTTTAAAAATTTTGTTTTGTCTACTAACGATAGTTGGTGCTGAACAGTGTGTATTATTCAGTTAATACTTCAGTACTTAAAGATGTAAATTTATTTCCCATTTTTGAAACTACTACTTAGGGTACACATGCATTTGGGAATGATATATTACATTTTATAAATGTACTTTATTTGCAAATATGAGACATAGCCTTGGAATATGCTTTGTTTTTAGCTAGCAAGAATCAATTCAGGGATGTATCTTTAATATCTGGATTTGTCACTGAGTGCAGTTACCAAGAAATAGCAGTAGATATGCTGATCTGAAAAATCGCTCTTGGCTTTTCTAGCTCCATCTTTCTTTTTCCTTGCTCCATATTTCCAGCAATACCTTCATGTTGCTAAGATCTTCAACAGGGGACAAATGTGTTAATGCATACACCAAAAAATTAGAAAAATTAAAATGCCACAATCCAAGGTATAATTTGAAGTTAATGTTTTGTCGTCTTCTGAGGATTATCTGTAACATGTTTCTTTTCCTTGATTTTATTAAAATGAGGTATTCCTGTTGATACCTTAGACAGACTTTTTTGTGTTCATAAACTTGGTGTATTTGATTTGCAGTAGTTGTAATTTTGTGTAGTTTTTCTAAAATTATAGGAAAACCTGCAAAAGATTATTTACATAAAAGAAAAACTTAAGCCAACCTATGAGCAGTATGTCTGCTGATGTGTCCCTATAGAACAGGTGGTCAATGATAAGTGCACAGCTCCTTGTTGAAAATGTCACAAGTGATTTATTATTTTACATAGTGTGTATGTAATCAGTAGAGGGCAATTATCCATATTAATAATGAGTAGTGTTTAGTAGCTTATGAATGGTGGGCTCACACACACACACACACACACACACACACACACACACACACACACACACACACACACACACACACACACACACACACACACACACACACACACACACACACACACACACACACACACACACACACAACCAAAACCCTTTTCCTGTGGGCATCCTACAGCCCCTCTCTCCTGCCTCAACTGTCCTGTCTCCTCCCACCCTCCCCGGCACTCAGGCAGTCCAGAGCCATGCAGCCTCCCCCGTCGCCTTGGCCTGGCCCTCCCCCAATGGCCGTGGGGAGAGCTGGGGTTGCCTACACTCAGAGAGGGGGGGTTGGCGAGTGTGGCGAGCAGGGGGCACAGCCCCCTAGTAAAAGTATATTGCAGTTCTGAACAAATCTTCCATTTCATCTCAGTTAGTTTACTTATTGTCTACTAGGTATACGACGCTGTCATACAGAGCTCCTGAAATGATCAATCTTTATGGAGGAAAACCAATTACTACCAAGGCAGATATCTGGGTAAGGAATACAATAGGTGGTCTAATTCTTGTGGAGTTGTTCTGTTTTATTAGGAGTAAAAATCGATAAAAGGAATGTTAATGTCTCAGAAAATATAAAGTAAAGACTTTTCAATGAGTGAGAAACCTGTGGCTTCTTGCAAAAGAAATAGTGTGGGGGAACTGGTGATAAAGACAAATAGCTATAGAGAATGGTTGTCTTCTCTACAGAAAAATATTGGCATGTGTGATGTACTATAGAAGGGGAATTATTTAGATTTTTTTTGTTACCTATATTCTGCATAAGTAAGCTAGCAGTATTTTTCCTTGCTCTGACTTCAGATGTTAACAGTGACTTCAATAGAAAACCATTTATAATATGATTTAAATAAAGCAGATTGCATAAGCAACCAGTTCCTATGCATTCAGCAATGTTGGTTATGTTTGGTTCAGCATGGCAAATAAGATTTAATTATCACTAATTTGTTTAGTGAATATTTATAGGATGCATTGAAAATGAAAAGTGCTATATTTGTTGATTATTACACTATATACAATTAGAATGCAAAGCTCAATAACAACCAGTTGACATAATTTGAGTGCAAGGAGAAAAGTAACAATGAGAAAATAAAATATTTTACTACAAAAATAAATATTTGTAATGGCTGGTACTATTTGTTACTTTTAATTCCTAAAGAACCAAGATGGTTGAGGTAATTTATTTTATTGTATCAACCTCTATTGGTGAAAGACGAGTTTTCAAACTCTGGAGAGGTCTGTATATCTCTTCCCAGAGGCCACAGCTATCCCAGGTCAGTTGAGTTGGCCTGGCGAGTTTTAAAATTTGTGGTGTAGATATTTGGGCTCAGTCTGGATTGTGGGCCTTGAGAGTCTGAGAGATGGATGACTGCAGAAGTGTTCACAAGTCACTTCACTTTCAATGATCTTTTACAATATGTGTTAACTACTCATGCTAAACTATCGTTTCCACCATGTAATTAGCTGTGGTGCCTGGAGTATCTGCCAGACTGGAAGAAGAGCTTTTTGTAGTTTGAAACCTTGTCTCTTGCACCAACAGCAGTTGATCCAATAAAACAGAATACCTCACCCACCTTGTGTCTTCAGTATCCTGGGACCAACAGTGCTATAACAACACTTGTAATTACTAGAAACACTGAGGAAATGAAGTGAGGGTAAAACTGATTACTGTATGAAATAAAACATTTTCATTGTCAACATATGTAATACCTAATAAGGAATGAAGAACTTTTCAGATTACTGAAATGGGAAATAACTCCATGATTACTTTTCTTGTATGTGTTAAACAATCACATCTTGATTAGATTACATAAAAAAGCTTATGGGAAAATAACATGAGTTTAAGGCTTCTTATTTGTCAGAATTGATAATGGTTCTACAGATGCAATTTCTCTGTGTAAACGCATTGGAACTATTCTCCTGAAATTAAAAAAAAAAAAGTTCCCTCTCTAGCTGGTGGGACGACAAGCATGTTGAAGAGCTGCTTCATATGACTTGATTGCTTGCATCCCAAGTTAAGTAAACAGATTAACTCAAAATGCTATAGTGTTCGATGTTTGTGCAGGCATCAGTAATTATCAGCATTTAAGTTATTTATTAAACATGTCTTCACTTTTTACACTGGCTTATTGCCTTGCTTATTGTCTCTTGTAATGAAAAATTTTTTATAGGCACTTGGCTGCTTGCTGTATAAGCTTTGTTTCTTCACACTTCCCTTTGGAGAGAGTCAGGTTGCTATTTGTGATGGAAGTTTTACCATTCCAGACAATTCCCGATATACCCATAATGTGCATTGTTTGATAAGTAAGTACCTGGGCAGCACTTACCAGAGTTTTATGTCCGTTTATTAGACCGTCATAATAGTGACCTTCCTTACCTATAATATGCATTTAAGATGATTTATTTTAAAAAATCGGTGACTTTGAAGATTTGGTTGAACATATAGATTTGAGTTTATATGTGTATGTTCCTCTTCTTGATATTTTTTAGCAGGTTTTATGTCCCTCTGTGGTCTCATATTTTAAATCTATATATATTTGTATTTTGTTTAGAAAATTTTGTAAGCTACCTCGAATATTTTAAATAGAGAGGTGGGGTAAAATAATGTAAATAAAATAAATACTCTTACCTTGTCCTAGAACCAAGGTCTTAAAGTGGTTTTAAGTTCTGAAAAGTCCTTATTGCCACTACCTGAGAAATCCAAGGAAATCCATGGTTTTGCTGGGAAGTAAAGGGAAATCATTGCATTGAGGAAATGTTTTGAAAAGGAAAGTTTTCTTCTCTGATTAAGAATTAAAAGAACAGTTTCTTGTTAGATTGAGTGCTTGCTCATGTTCATTGCTTGTAGGTATGCTTGCTCATCACATGCACTGGTGCCAGAAGTTTTCAAATACCGTTTTTCTTTATACAGTCACCTTGAGGCCAACAGCTAGCACCTAGGATGCAGATACATGACTAGCTTAGTGTTTTACAAGTATCAGGCTTATAAATTTGTTTGATAATTCTTCGATATAATAATTTTCAATGGCAAATTGAAGCAAATTAAACCTAAAGGATTCAGTGTGTAGGATTTCAGGCATGGCTTGACTTAGAAAATGAAATTTAAGAAACCAGTTAACGGTGTTCAGTGTAAAAGCCATACTTTTAAACCTAACTCTTTGGTTTTCAAGCTGCATTTCTTTGTAATGTGTAAAAGGTAAGCTTTTGTGCAATTATGGAAAGGTTTGCTTGCCCATGTTTTTTCATTGACTCAAATAAGTGACGTATGAAATCTCAAAACACTTAAGTATATTTTGGAATAAAAATACTTTCCCTCTTGTTCTGTGCAGGACACTTTACAAGATTGAAATTGAACTTTTAGTGAGAAGTTTTTCCTTCATATGTTAATTTTTCCTTGCTTAAAAATTAAGCCTGAATGAACACTTAATTCTCCTGTGCATTAGATGTTTTTCCATATTTATTTTAATATATTGACTTGATTCATGACTGGTTAGTTATACTATTGTTCTCTATAGTGAACCTAACCATTTGTGATTGTTTACTGGCTAAATTGAGTATACTTCGGAATGTATACTGGTTAATTACTAAGGTTTTTTTCCTTTTTAATAATGCTGTTTCTGTAACTGACTCATGGTTTAGTCCTGGTCTAAAATCCATTCTTTTTACCTAATTAATCTGCATCTAAATAATAAATTTGACATCCATATAAGAAGAATATATTCATGAAATGGGTGACTATGTGTCAGTTCAGAAATCATTACTTGTGTTCAGAGATGAAAATTGGTTATGTTTTGAGTGGCGCGTGTGTGTGTTTTTTGCATGGATCCCCTAAATTTAAAAAAATGGACAGTTCCAAATGCAGTGACATTTACACATCAGCCCAGCTGTGATGCCTGTAGTCGGCACACTGTTTTCATTGTGGTAATGAATTTGAAGGTTTTGAAGACACAACTCTGTAGCTGGTGGAGAGTTTTCCTAAAACTCTACTTTTTTAACTTACTAGTGTAGCACTTTGGAGTTTGTTGTATAGCATTCGTAGCAGTCCTTATCAGTATTCTGTTCGACTGATTCAGGTGAGGTTCAGGACTTGTAATGCAAATGTTTTACTCTGCCATGCAAGCAAAAGAGTAAAAATATACAGTATAAATTGCATACCCTTGATGATAGAAACCATTCTAATAATAGTGCTTGTCTGAAAAGTTAAAACCACATCTTGAAATGTGTATATTCTAAATCACTTGTTATTCTCATTTGTAATATGTACTAGGCAAATTTTCTTTAATTGCTGTTAGAGAAATTTAATCAATCCACTTTTACAGGGTACATGCTCGAACCAGATCAAGAATGGAGACCTGATATCTTTCAAGTATCTTATTTTGCCTTTAAATTTGCTAAAAAGGAATGTCCATTGTCCAATATTAATGTAAGTAATCTTGTATTTTTCACATCTTTTGATAGTTAGTGTCCCTTAGTATTGTCATAAGGAGATATCACTTTTATTAAACCAAGTGAAAACACATCTAATGTTAACTTTTTTCTTTATAAAAGTCTGACCTTGTGGAGAAAGTTCTGGATGTGATAAGTTATGAATAGATTCTGTGTTGACAGAATTCTTAGTTTGCTATACTCAAACAAAAAGGAAAACCGTTTTAGAATTTTTGGATAACACTAATAAATAAAGATGGAATGGAAAACCGCTTCTGACACATCTTGATAAACTATATAATAAAAGTGTAACGGTCTTTTCAATGAATTGTATTCTCTACACTTTATTTGACTTTTTATTTCTCTGAGTTAATATAAAATACATTTTAAATTATCTCAGTTCTGTCAGTTTTCTCACAAGAAGTTCAAATTTGAGTTATTGCTAATGAGGACAAAAGGGACTGATAACTTTGCACAGAGCATTCTTACTCGTTTGTCGTCTTAACCATCCCATAAACTAATTCCTTGGCAGGATCTTACATACCTATAAGCAAAAAATGGAATAGCCTGAACTTTTCTCCTCAGCCCCCTTCACCCTAATTCTATATTTCTCTAGCATTTTGGTGGGGGACGAGACATAATCTATAATTCCAAGACACAAATTATATTTAAGACAAAGTTAAGGTTGAGAAGATGCATCTAGTAATGTTATAAGAATGGAATAATTATTTTAAAACCAAGCATTCTTCAAGTAGTGTCCTTCTGGATGCTTTGCTTCAATTTTGCATATGCCTCTTGAGTCTTTGATCAGAGATTTTTTTTTTTCTGCTAGCATGCTTGATTGCTCTTCACATGTGCCCTCTTTGCCCTCATACTAGACACCGAGGTTATATGGGACTTGAGTGAACCATCCTCATTCCTTTTCTACTGCCTCAGTTGGAAAGGGAGCTCTGGTGTGCCTGCTAGGAATATGCCTTAGCGATTGTTTCTTCTTCTTCTTCTTCTTCTTAAGATTGGTTGGTATAGTTAGCCACTAGTAGTAGTGCCTGGATGATTGGCTACTCCAGGGCTGGTCTTATGAGGTTGTACTGTCTTCCACCTAGATGGCCCTTTGCTGTGTTCCAAGAGTTGGATTTTTAGCTAAAAGTAAGGAAAGTCCCTCTAACTTTCATAAAGAAGGCACAGTCAATAGGGGCTTCTTGGAATTTGTTGACAGTTAGAGCCTACCTTTCTTTAGGTAGGTTCATAACCATATCAGATTTGGTATAGACAATTCAGTGAAGTCCTTAGAGTACAGTAAGGATGAATGGGGAAGTTGCAGTTTTGTGACTGAACACACATGGCTTTGTCTCCACTGCTTTCAAAGTTGGCTCAGAATGGCCTGTTTTGTAGGCAGGCACATCTTGGACAGACACATGATTGTTCTTCTACAATTGAGGAAATTGGGAAGATCAGCTCAGGATATGGATGGGCATATCTTTTGTTGCCCAACTTTATCACTAACTTTAACAGATGCATTACTGTTAGAATATGAAGCTCATCTCCGTGCTCTCATGACTCAGAGCAGATGGACAACTCAGCAAACCAATCTCCACATAATTCTGTTAGAGCTCAGGGCTTTCAGTAATGCCTTCATCCATTTGCTAGCTCTCATCAGGCACAAATTAAGCAGGTCATCATGGATAATGTGTCCTACATATTCTATATCAGCAAGCTATTGAAACGATATATAGCTCATCAGATCTACATTTTGGTGGTCTATCTCCCCGGGCATTCAGGACACCATAACCAGTGTTCCCAGCAGACAGGACTATGAATAGGCACTAGATTTGAATTTGGCTCTTTTGCCCTCTTAATTTAAAAAAGGACCAGTCAGTGTGTGTTTCAAATAATGCATTTTAAAAATAATTTGTGAATTCTATTGGAATTATCTGCTTTCTAATTAGTGTTTAGTACACTAAAAGAACATTGTGTCAAATTTTATCCAATTGTAGGTTGTTTTTTTTAATCTTTATAAAGCACATAACCAAAATAAATGTTTTCATGAATGTGTTTGAAAACTCCAAAGTAAACATTTTAAAACAAATATTCTCTGCATTCTTTGTAACCCAAACATGACAGCATAGTCCTAGTATATGAGAGCCTGAAAGTTAATCACTTAGATGTCTTCCATTCAAGATAAAGCAAAAAGCAGGCTCTAAAAAAGTGGCAATTTATAATCTCTTTAACATAAGTAAGGAAACCATTTTTAATACGTTGAATCTGACAATGTATTTAACCAAAGTGTTGCAGCCAAAGCACTGTCTGGTACTTGATTTATATATTAAGTCTCCCAGGAAGCCACAGTATTCCTCTTAAATTTGTAACAACTTTCAGGATTTTATATTTTAATTCACAATGTATTTTTTCCTAAGAATTCTCCTGTCCCTTCAACTCTTCCTGAACCCATGACAGCTAGTGAGGCAGCTGCTAGAAAAAGCCAAATAAAAGCCAGGTGAGCAAAATAATTTAGAACTTTGTGGATTCTGATGTAGATGTATTATAGTGATTTTATGCATCTGTAGTTTTCTTCTATGTTTGGTTAATATGCTAAAACTTATGCTAAAACCCAACCTTATGTGCATATCAGATTTTTAAAAGGTCAATGTTTTAGCAGTCTGGAATGGAAATTTCAATACACTTTTACAGCCTGCTCAATATTTTAAATCTGAGTGTACGTAACCATTGTAATTGCAATTGTAACAATTGCTTCCCATTATACAGTGAACCCTTTTAAAGTCAGTCTGCTGATATTTTCTTCTTCAGTTAGGATCTCTGGTTTTGGATACAAATGCCCTTGTTTTCATTCACTTACATGCACTTTTTCTTGATCCAGTATTAACATGAACAAAGTATTCAGTTAAGATAGTTATTGGCTAAAAATGGAAAACATACGAAGTGTAAACAGCTTGTTAAAACTTTTAGCCAGTCTAATTTTTGTGCCAACATTCCCAGATGAGTCTTAAGGGGACAGCAAAGGGAAAATAGGGTTTTAGTCTCTTGATACTTTATAGTACACAAAAGTTTAAAGATTTTGTTTGTATTGTACCTTAATGTCAGGAATTCTTTTTTTCTTTTTTGGAGGTGTTCTTAGTGAATCAGTGCACTGTCATGAGCACTTTCTCACCCCTTCAGTCGAAAGGATGGAATTTCAATCTTTAACCAAGAAATACTTCCGATAGATTTTAACAAAATGAAACCAAATACAGAGTTTGTCTATTCTCAATTGCTCAAATTTCACTTCATTGGTATTTGTGGTGACATACCAGTCATACTGTGTTTTCAAAATGGAAACATTTAAAACTTCAGGGCTTCTTCAAATTGTTTTTTAAAGGCAAAAGCACCTTTTGCAGAAATATCCGTTCACAAACACACGTGCATCTTCAAGAAACAAAAATATCACAAACTCAGTTCTTCTATGTGGGTCACCTGAATGTAGGTTATTAAAGTATTATTTCCTAAAAGCGTTCATGCATTTTTCAGCTGTCTTAATGCTTCCAAACTGAAGCTCTATGCCCTCATCAGGGACTAACATTTGAGAATATTTTATGATGATAAAATGTCTCTTGAGCCTTGGTTTCTTTTGACTGATTAGTTATAAGGGTACCTATTCATAAGTTAACTTTCTTCAAGAGCTTCTGGTTAACTTGTCCGACCCTTCTGTGTGTCTAAGAAGTTTTAAAATTGAGGTTAAGGCTCTTACATCGGGTTTTGGCACTTTTGGAAAATTTTACTCATGCTCTGGCAGAATGTTGCATTGCTATTGGTGCTATAAAATTCCTTAGTAGTGAATAGAATGAGAAATGACTGAAGTTCTAGAGTCTAGATTTTTGACCACCATGAAAAGAGAAACTCTTGCTTAAATAAATAATGATAATTTTTATCATTGATTACTATTTTTCTGTTTCACTGTGTTCAGTTTCTGGGTTGGAATGCTATGAATGGTCATCTTGATACAATCACTGTTTAAGAGGTTGAGCAAATTGTTGCATTTTGTCATTAAAATATGATCAACATATGTTTTAAGGAAAAACAAAACACTCAGAATGAATGTTAATGATGTTCAGTTACCTTGGTGCCTTGGAAATATTGCATGGGCCCCCTCTTGTGGTCACTTAAGAAGCGATATGAATTTAGTAGGCAGGTCTTGATGCTTGTTCTCCAAAAGTAAAATCAGAGGCTTTTCAATGTCTTCAATATTTTTAGAAATCAACATTTAAAAATATTAAAAGTTAAAGGTATGCAAAATGGGACTAAGATATTACTCTTAAGCCCGTCTTCTAATTGTTTAGTGTCTTGAATAAAGCTGAAGAACAGTCATGCATATTGAAATGTTTTCTCTGCAAAAATTTTCATTATAGAATAACAGATGCTGTTGGACCAACAGAAACCTCAATTGTACCGCGACAAAGACCAAAGGCCAATTCAAGCACTGCCAGTTCCAATGTGCTAACTATCCAGAGTTCAGCAACACCAGTAAAAGTATCAGTTCCCGGTGAATCGGGTAACTGTGTGCAAAAAGGTAATTCACTTAAAGGACTTAAATGTAACCTCTTCCTCCCAAAAAGGAGGAGGGAGGATGGTGGTGAAGGTTTATTTGGTTTTTCCATTGTTTTTAATGTTAGAAATCCAAATCCTGTGATCACCAACCCCTAACCTCCAGAATATTGGGTATGTACTTTGTCAATAGGATGAATGGGTGGAACAGTGTAGGGAAGTTCACTCTCTAATTCTGTGCTCTTTGAAGGAGTCTGCTACAGGTTGTACCTCCCTAAACCGGCAGGACCACAGACGTTCCTGTGTTGTACCAAATAAAAGCAAGCAGGATCTTATGAGGGGGATAAGGCAGAAAGCCACATTTATTGTAAAGATAATAATAAAAAATAAAGAAAAGATAGAAGCAAACAACGTTGTTTAACTACTTATTCCTAACACTACTTAACCCTTATACACTTATATATATATAAACCATTCATTCATACATCCATTCATTCATGTTCTGTGTATAGTTACCAGCCTGGAAGTTGCTTGTGACAGAATACTGGCCAGGTATTCTGTACACAAGTGATGGTAGTGGGGAGCGAAGTCCTGATCAGATGCGCATCTGAAGCTCCTGGTAGGCTGGCAGCAGAACCTTGGACTCTGATTCCATAGTTTTTTAGTCCAGTTCTTATAGGAATTTTTTCCTATGCCAGTCTATGGAAATTGCTGTATCATGCTGATGTCTCCAGGGTGGCTGCCAGGTGCTCATCAGTGATCTCATCGGGTGGACCTCCAGTTTCTCCACTTGACACCTTTTGGTTGCACTGGCACCTGACGCCTTCTTCAGCCCTTTGTTGCTGTATTCTCAGGCTGGCACCTCTCAGAGCCATTCATTCATCATCCAAGCACTCTCTCATACATTCATACAGTATTTTGTATAATAATAAAAGTTGTAGTTACAGAAAGTTTCTGGGTGGTATTGCTTAAAACATTCTCTGACTGCTAAGTAAAGTTAACAATGCCCTTAGACAATTACAGGGCTTGGCTCCCATAGCAGATTTAGTGGCTTGACAATGCATTGTTACAATGTATCTCTGCAATGTCAATTTCAAGCAGCCCCTTGCACAAGCTTGAGCATGCCCTGGAGCACGGGGGGGGGGGGCTGTTTCTGGTTACATAGGATTATATTCTTAACAGTTAGGATTATATTTTTAACAGTTCTAAGTTACATGACCTAATATATTATATTCTAAAGGGGCAATAATAATCATCAATCTAAACATTTAACTATCTTAACAAATAATAATAATAATAAGAAGAATCCTAATAAATCTAAACACTTTTAAGTTGTGGGGAACAAATTATGGGGAGTCACTTCCATTTGGGGGAATCACATTTTTAATACATTAATATGTTATCCCTACACCTGGACCACAGGAACAGGGAGATCTAGTGGCAGGGCAGGAACACAGTAGAGTGGAGGAGGGGATGGAGGGTGGATGGCAGGGAGTTTTGTTGAAGCTGTAACCCAGCCATGGCCAGGGAGCTCTGGCCTCAGCTGCAGAGCTCTGGTCCTGTTGTGGCCCCAGCAGCTGGAAAGCTCCAGTGGCAGCAGGAAGCTCTGGCCCCAGCTGCAGAGCTACTGGATGGGCTCCCCAGCCGCTGGTGCCAGAACAGGACTAGAGCTCCAACCCCAGCAGCAGCACTGGCCCCGGAGTTCTGGCCATGGAACAGGGAGCTCAAGCTCTGGCCCCGGAGGTCCAGCTGTGGTGCTCCGGTGGCAGCTAGAGAGTCCTAGGGGCTAGCAGCAGGGCTGGACTGAGCCCTAGCTGAGGGGGCAGTGGGGTAGCTCTGACTATTAGTGAAGGGATCTCCCCTGGTTCAGCAAATTCACTTCCCGAGAATGCCAGACCAGAAGGGTTCAACTTGTAGCAAAAATGGAAGAAATTCGTGTGGCTTTCAGGGCACAACAGAATGCCCTTTATATTTCAAAATAAAACAGAAGTTTGAGACCAAAGGGGAAACATACTGTTGAGTGTTTTGCAGGCCACCATCAATTTAAAAAAAACCAATTCTCCTTTTCTGATAGACCAACACAGATTTATTGGTATGTATTAAATAGTTTGTGAAGAGCCAAATCAACTTAGATACTTTTTTTAACCTAATTACATTCATGACTAGTTATTGATTAATATCCATTTTAGGTTTTATTTTGAATATTGGTTTGTCAATTAAGACTGAGGGTGTTTTTGTTTTTAGCTATTTAAATGTGAGACTTTGGAGTTTAACAGCTGTAATGCTTAGAGTAATAGTTTAAGCAGTTTAATATGTCAGTCTGGATTCCATTGATACTCATGCCTGTGAGACTAGGGATGTAAGTGACTAGTCAACTGTCCACTAAGTAAATGCTTATCGGATAGTCGACTTGATTAGTCGCTCCCATCCCACCCCCTTGCTGCCTCTATCAGAGAGAGGCAGCAAGGGCAGGGGAAGCAGGAGATGGTGCTTGGGAGAACTGGGTTTACCGGGGGACAGGGGAAGTAGAGGTGCAGAGGCACAACTGAGTCAGTCCTTGCTCACAATGGTTTCCACTGTGGGCACTTCTGCACAGGAAGCACGGGGCGAGCAGGGACTCACGCAGTCCCTGCTCACCCCATGCTCTCTGTGATGCCCCTTTCCGCCTTGCTGCCTCTGCTAGGCAACGAGGGGGGACAGCAACCAGGCTGGGGGGAGCCGGCTTAAAAGCTGGTTTTCCCCCCAGCACCGTCTCTGGAGTTCCCTGGCTGCTGCGAAGGGGCTAGTGCTGGAGCAGTCTCTGTTTGCGGCAGCCAGGGCTGGCCACAGACAGAAGCTGCTGCCTGAGCATCCCCTGCCTGCAGACAGCCCTGTCCACTGTGAACAGGGGCTGCTGGATTCAGCGCGAGCTGGGACTGAGCAGTTCTGGCTACCACTGATTGCTGCACCTCTGCTCTTTAAATGTAGTAAGAGCCAGTGGGCTCTTACTGTGTTTAAAATGCAGAGCTGCAGTGTGGGTGGCTCCGGAGCCGACACGAGCCAGGACTGCTCATTCCCGGCTGCAGTCAGCTCCTGGAGCTACTCCCACTGCGGCTCTGCACAGTGGTGCTTAACTACTAATTGTGATATGATAGCTAGATAATGCCAGTTAATCACATTTTAACATCTTTGTGGGACTGGATTTTTTTTTTTGAGTCATCTTGTGAAGATGTACACCTGGGCTGAGCCCAGAGGGCTCTTGTACATTTCAAAACCAGAAGTGCTGCAGCAGTCCCTGCTCACACGATTTCCTCACTGTGCCTCTGCCTCCCCTGACCCCCGTGGAGATATAGTGGTTCCTGCTCCCCCTTTCTTGTTGCCTCTTTCTAATAGAGGCAGCAAGGGGGAGAGGGTTGGAAGCAACTAGTCGAGTCGTTATTAACTATCCGATAAGCATTTGCTTATCAGATAGTCGACGAGTCGCTAACATGCCTAGAATGGACTGGACTTCATCCAGGCCTCTGTACTGAAGGTCCTCAGCTATTTATTGTACTTAAAACAGTCTGGTCTTTGGTTCATATGAGACCCACCTAGCAGCAATCCAAGCTTGTCATCTGCTGTACATTATTGCTTAGTCTTCTCTCCCCCAAACGGGTATATCACACACTATCCCTCTGGACCTACTTCCTGGGATTTCAGTTTAACCTTCCTAAGGCTTGTGGAACCCAACCTCTCCTTACACCACCTCACTCTGAAAACTTGCTTCCTAATGTCTTTCATTTTAGGATAGATAACCCATCATATTTTAACATGTTATCAGCTAGCTGTTATACCTGTCCTATTTAAACATCAGAGCTCACTCTGTCAGTGTACAGACAACATCCTCCACCTGCTTTAGGAATGTGCCAATAATCACAAGAGTGTTGAGTAATCCACTAACTTCTTTCAAATATTATGCCTTGGAGTTAGCTGCCAGGTCAGATACCAAGTTGGGGAGAGGAGAGAAGCCCTCTAGCCTACAGTCCATATTATCTGAATTTTTCACACAGATGAGTGATGTGGTAATATCACAGTAATAGTAGAGTGTAGACCCAGGCTTAGAAAACTGTTTGTTTGCAGTTTGTTAAAAGAAAAGCATAACTGTTACTGACAGTTCTTTCTGCCAATAGATTTTGAGAAATATATGAGTTAATAAAGTTCTTTAAAAATGTTATAGGAGTTATCAGACCAGGAAATGGACACGAGATCTTGTCTGAAGGGACCAATCAGCATCTTCCACAACAAAATAGAGTACTGCAGCAACTGCAGCAGGGGGACTGGAGATTACAGCAGCTGCACCACTTACATCAGCAGCAGCAACAGCAACAGCAAAACTTACTTCAGGATGCTTACATGCAACAGGTACATGGTTATTTTACTAAAGGAAAATGCCATGTTTAAAAGTTGAGTGCGAGTAATCCCACTTTTTAAAGTCTATATTCCAGTTGCACATAAAAATGTAAACTTTTTTTCTCCTTCTGTGGTTCTGACTTTACTCTGGTAGCTGTCATCTTTCCAGGCAGAGAAAAAAGTGGGCTGTCTTATTTCCCCTTCATCTAACATCTGTTGCATGACATTTTTTATAGTTACATTCTACATGCTAATCAGCTGCTATTTCTTCTGGCTGCTTGAACTTGATTCCCATCTGGATTTTGACTTAGCACTGGGTGTAAATGGTGTGTTGTGTGAGAGACCCTTCCATTCAGACAGTCTAGGAAAATATGATGCTGACAATGACTGTCAGCCACAGGTTGTTTTCTAAAGATGACATCTGTGTTGGATTCTCATTCTCTGTTTTTGTCTAATCAATGTAAAATTCCGGTAGCTATTGAGGTTTTTCTGACACTGGAATGTAAAAGCAGTGAGAAGATGACTGATCCCCTTCTAGTTGGACCCCCCTGCTAGGTGTAAATACTGTCTTGTAAACATTCTGATCTCTTTTTTGACCATTGTCAGCCAACATGCTCCCTTTTATAGATGGTGATTTGCGTTGCTCAAGATCTTCTGTTGATACTATGCTTAAAAGATTTACTTAGACTTGTGTTGAGTATGGCTGCCTGAATTTCCCGAGGATCACATTTTACCTGTATTGTATGGTACCTAAAATACACTTTAGGGTGCAGTGATACAAGAAATAATCATCCAAGATGGAATCTAAAAGAGTCGCCAGGTTTGACAGATTCCATAGGTCCCTCCTACATCATTTTTCCCCCCCAAAAAAACTTAGTGCCTTTTAAGGTAGACCATTTTGTTTGTGTTCACTTTGAAAATACACTAAATATTGGTCCAGTTTTATATCTTGTAGTACCAGAATGTGCTATAAAGTGCACCAATTGTTGATCGCATGTTTATTTTACTTATTTAACTGTAGCTTCTTTATTGAAAATGCTGCTGATGCATATAGATACATTTTTTTTTAAACAAGCTATTTAAAATCATTACTCATTGAGTTGTTTTGGTTAATTTTTTCAGAAATATCTCTTTCTTTCTAAATGTAGTATCAACAAGCAATGCACCAGCAAATGGTCCAACAGCAACTTTTGATGCAATCTATGTACCAACAGCAACCTTCCCCATCCCAGTATCCTGCTATGGTATGTTGTCTGTGGATGCAGCTATTCTTTCTTTGATTAGTTGGTACTCTATTAAAGTTAATTATAACATATAGCAGTCTTAAATATCTGAGCTGCAATAGACACCTTAAATATTGGGCAGCAAAACTTGCTACAGCTTTCAATGCTAACAGAATAGTGCATGCTGACATGTTTCTGTTCATATCCATTAACTGATTTTTTTAATGAGCACAATTTAAAAGTGTAGATTTGTTTTAATACTGAGTTACAATTAATGCATTCAGCCAGAAACACTGGAGTGCTCTTTTAGCCAAGAAAGCTAATGGCATATTAGGTTGCATTAGGAGGAGCATTTCAGCAGATCTAGAGAAGTTGTTGTTCCCCTTTATTTGGTACTGGTGAGGCCACATCTGGAGTATTGTGTCCAGTTCTGGGCCCCCATTACAGAAAGGACGTGGGTGCATTGGAGTGTCCAGTGAAGGGCAACCATAATGATTACGGGGCTGGAGCATATGACCTACGAGGGATTGGGGTTTATTTAGTCTGCAGAAGGAAAAAAGTGAGGGGGGATTTGATAGCAGCCTTCAACTTCCTGAAGGGAGGTTCCAAAGAGCGTGGAGAGAGGCTGTTCTCAGTAGTGACAGATGGCAGAACATGGAGCAATGGTCTCAAGTTACAGTGGGGGGAGGTCTATGTTGAATATTAGGAAAAACTATTTCCCTAGGAGGGTGGTGAAGTACTGGAATAAGTTACCTATGGAGGTGGTGTAATCTCCATCCCTAGAGTTGAAGTCCTAGCTTGACAAAGCCCTGGCTGGGTTGATTTAGTTGGGACTGGTCCTGGTTTAGGCAGGGGGCTGGACTCAATGACCTCCTGAGGTCTCTTCCAGCCCTAGGATTCTATGAGGATTTATTTATTAGCCTCGGAGAGATTTGGTTTTTACTAAAATGTTGGGAGTTTTTCAGCATCTAAAGGTTGGTAGAAAATCTGCAATATAAAATCTAATATTTGAAAAACTTTTCAGTGCAACACTTTCAGAAATTGGCTGCTTCAAATTGGGTTTTGAGGTGGCCTGAACATTTCAAGCGCTGAATGTCCAGCAGCTCCCTTTCAGGCCCTGTTGTGCTGGTACTTAGCCAATTGTGTGTACAATTGTGATAATAGTACATGTTGCATGGAGTCATACTACTTGAACACTCATTTATACACAGTTATGGAAGTCTGGGCATTATACAGAAATAGAAAATAAAGCACTACAGTAATCACCATGTACAATATTTATAATTTAGCTTTTTCTTCTAGATACTGAAGTGTGCCATAATATTAATTTTGCTTACCTTTGCCAGTAAATATTTTAATGCAAACACTAACATTACTATTATATCCTTAACTTTCTCTGAGTAATGCTTGGCTGCTCCATGCACTATTATGCAACATCTCATTTTCCTATTTTTACTTTTTCTTTTCAAAAGAAAAATATTTGGAGTGCCACAAAATACAGGAAGGGAATCATAGGAGAGTGATAGTTTTTCACTCTCTTATGATAAAGCATTTGAAATCAAGCATATTACAATGACTGAAGTTTGTTCATATGAAATATACTTTAAAAACACCTAAAACCTTGAATTAACTTTGATATTTTTTGATGTGTGTGTTTGTTAAAATCTTTCCTTTACTTACCATTTGATGCATCATGATTTCTCCTAAAGAAGAGAATCAACTTTATTTCTGAAGTCTATTATTATGGGAATATGAATGAGGTTGCAGCTAAAATATTTTCTGCTTACTTCCAAAGCTGTGATGTTTGTTAAATTAGTTTCCTGAACCAAATAGATGTAGATGGAAAAGTCAGAACCATTGTGGTCAGATGTGGGTGTGCTTTGTTAGATTAGGCTGAATTTGATACCGTATGGGAGCCCTGTCCACAGATATAAATCACACTTGAGATATAGTAGGTGAAAGCAACATTCAGATGAGAGGCAAAATTTTCTTCCTTCCCATAGCAGGAACCCATGGAGTCCGTACCAGATAAACAGGCACAGTCCGCATCTAGGTAATATAGTCCATTAGAACGTAGGAATCACCATGGCCAGAGGTTTGATAGGCTTTTGTGAACCAGATGCTGCAGTATGTAGGTATAGTATGGTAAAAACTTTAAATTTGGGATTTTATGGTTTCAGACCTATCATTTATAAGGTTCCCTGGTCTTTCTGAACAAGATGGGATCATTTCCTATTGTTCTGGGATATGCAATCACTCTGGCCTTAAAATCATCTCTCCAGTCAGGTTCTATTTCATTAGACTTATGATTTAACTAATTTTATATGGTACAGTATTTTTATTAAAATATTGTCTGTACTTCAGTTTTGCAGTGTAGTCATGGAAAAATAATTAGTCCAAGCCAGTCAATCAAAGTATTCTCTATCTTGAACATAATCAAGGATTTTACTCCCTCAACAAAATAGATTTACAACTATAATTTTTGCAGGGATAATTTACACTAAAAATACTAAAATGAGCACTGCTCAGCATTTCTCTCTCAAATGGATTGAGTAAAAATAACTGGACAGAGCATATAGTACAGGGTGTGAGGTCTACTTTGTGCAACCAGACAGTGCTGTAAGTAATATATCGGATGTGTGTAATTTTTTTAAGAGTAGCAGTGGAAACATTATATAGTTAATCTGATTTTTTTCCCCATTATCCAATTCCTATGTTTCATTGAGTGATTTATTAAACCACCAATTTTATTGGTAGTATAAATGATCTAATATTGGTTTCCTGCAGATTCAGCAGGAATATATAACTTTGGTTTTGATATAGCATTATATTTTTTGTCTAAAATTAATATGAGGAAGTAGTCAAGGTGGATGAGGTTTAGTACCTTTATTGGACCAGCTTCTGTGGGTGGAGGGGTAAGCATTTGTGCTTCATAAAGCTCTTCCTCTGGTCTAGATAAGAGCTCTGTGAAGTTCAGAATCTTGTTTCATCTACCAACAGAAGTTGATCCAATAAAAGATGCTGCCTAACCCACCTTGTGTGTCATACCTTGGGACCGAACGGCAGTATTAGAAACTATGAGGAGTCCTATTACAAGTCCAGACGTTTAACAAAATGAAAGTGGCCTGCTAAGTGTAGCCACATGAATTTTGGTTACTTTATAATGATGAGTATCTTCCTCAGGTGCAGCAGTACCAGCAAGCTCTCTTACATCAGCAAATCTTTGCACAGCAACAACAGCCTCAACATCCACAGTCTCCTGAGTATCTTACCTCTCCTCAAGAGTTCTCACCAGCCTTAATCTCCTATTCTGCATCACTTCCAGCTCATGTTGGAGCTGTGATGGAGTCTCCTTACACTGTCAATAGGCAAGTATGCATGTTGTTGGTACAATAGTGCCAGAGGCCCTAATTGACTCATTCCCTTGTGATGGGCACTGTATGAATGTTTGACTGATCCTTTCTCAAAGAGCTTATGAGTCCTTCACCGCTCTGAAATGTATTTAAAATGTCTCTTACAAATCTGCATTCAGCTTGACGTTGTTTTTATTAGGGGTAGGATGAGGTACTTCTCTGATAACTCTGGTTTAAAAATCAGCTCAGATTCTATTACAAAGAGAACTCATCTCTTAAACCTGCATGCTTCTGGACTAACCATACTTCCTGCTTTGGATGATAATGGGCTGAGTTGCTCAGGTATTGAATTTGACACCACCTTGCTATTTACCATTCTGCTATCTCTAAACAAGATTAGAACCTTTTTCATATGCTGTTTCAAGATGTATGTAGTGTTGTAATCACATATTACTTGGGCACTCCCAACGCAAGCTCTGGCTTAAGTTTCTAACAGTTTTCAGGCTTAAATTTCAGCTGCACGCAGTGTAAATTTTCTATTTTATTCTATTCACAATGTATTGGAAGAAAAGAGATTTCACAGAATCAGCTTTATTTCTGAAGTTTATGATGGGAATATGAATGAGGTTGCAGCTAAAATATTTTCTGCTTACTTCCAAAGCTGTGATTTTTGTTACATTAGTTTCCTGAACCAAATAGATGTAGATTGCAGGGTCAGAACCATTGTGGTCAGATGTGGGTGTGCTTTGTTTTAGATTAGGCTGAATTTCATACCATATGGGAGCCCTGTCCACAGATGTAAATCAGACTTGAGATACAGTAGGTGAAAGCAACATTCAGATGAGGCAAAATTTTCTTCCTGACCATAGCGACTGTATCAGATAAACAGGCACAGTCCGCATCTAGGTAGGATAGTCCATTAGAACGTAGGAATCACCATGGCCTGAGGTTTGATAGGCTTTTGTGAACCAGATGCTTCTCAAAAGCCCCAGGCAGTTCAGCAGAAGATGATTAAGGTGACATGGCCTTCCGAATAAGGGTACGTCTAGACTACATGCCTCTGTTACCAGAGGCATGTAGATTGGGCTACCAGACATAATAAAATGAAGCGGCGATTTAAATAATTGCCGCTTCATTTCAATTTACGTGGCTGCTGCGCTGAGCCGACAAACAGCTGATCAGCTGTTTGTCGGCTCAGCGCGATAGTCTGGACGTGCGGGTGGCGACATCAAAGGTATTTGTCGACCACCCAGGTAAGCCTCCTGGCACTCTTTCAATTTAGTTGCCTTGGGTGGTGCTGTTCCTCCTCCTCTGGAATGAGGTGGGTCTTGCTTATATAAACCCCAGTCTCCTTTAGCTCCAGCAGACTCTAAAACTAGTGGTTAATTAGAGTCTGCTGCTTGGGTTCTTTTCTCCCCCATGTATGTTTACACTGTCACAGCTTTATTGCCCCTAAACCTCTGCATCATTTATGACAGTGGTAGTTACTGGGGCAAGTTAGCCATGTCTGAAAGACTTCCAAAATGGATTTTCCCATCATTTTGAGTTTAAAAAAAAAAAAAAAAAGGCCTTGACTATCTCTTGTTTTCTTTGTCCATGAATATTTCACTTCTACCGATTAAATTAGTTTCAGCTTTTTAAGTTTATGCCTAGCGATGTTCTAGCTTAGGATGAGTGCATGCTCTCAATTGGAGACTGCAAATTAGTGTCCGTAGGCCTGCATCTGTTCAGAGCTGTGCCTCATGCATCAAACAAAAGGGTAAAAGGAGGCATGAGCTCCTACCATGCAGTTCAAAATGAAGTGTGTTGTGGTCTTCATATTTTTTTACCTTTTTTTCCATTTTGTGAAATCTGTTGTATCAGTTTTAATAGTCCCCTTTTCTATTTTTGTTTAGCACGTTTGTGTTTCTGGGAGTGAGGGGATGTTGAAATGTGTTTATTTTTGTAAATGTGTATTCACTGAAATTGTCACCAGTTAAATGTATACATATGGGGGGAGGCAGGAGCCGGTGCTCACGGAGAGCTGTCTTAAAAGCTGGCTCCCAATGCACACCAGCTCTCACCCCATAACAAGGCAGGTGTTCCACTCTAGAGTTTTTCTAGTGCAGACATATCCCTAGACATTCATATACTAATCCTTCTTCTTTGTTCCATGAAATTAATCTCCAAAGGAGAATGAGCTTACTTATACCTTTTTTTTCCTCTGAGAGAGATTAAGGCCTGAAGAGTTTTAAAAAACAAATTCTTTAGAATTTGACGTGCTAGATCCTTCCTTTTTCCCTTTATTTTCAATGAAAACCAAGGAACTGATAGGATTGAAATTCCAAGGATGAAACTCCTGAGTAGAGGAAGTGTGATTTTTATTTGGTTTAAAATTCATTTTCTCTTAGCACCTATTTAACTTTGCTACCCATATAAATAATTGGAAGAGAGAAACCTTTATTAGTCAGTCCCACCTCTTCAGTTAAGGACCAGATGCTTTTGTTACATTTTCTCAAAAAAGAAATGGAAAAGAGATTTTGACACTCAGTATTTTCCCTCCTTCCCCTTTCAGGTCACATTTTCATCAGAAATTGTTTGCAATTTGGCTATGCTTAGAATGAATGGAGGAAAAAAACGTATAACGTAAAACAGAACATTGAAATAATAGCAAAAGAAGGTGAAACAAAACTCTAGGTTATTGCTAAACTAATTCAGTAGGAAACTGTTTCAGTGTAAGAACAAATATTGAGAGAGATGAAATGATGACATTCTGATATGTTTAATATTGCAGCCTATTGATGTAAAATTAAACATGTTTCTTTGCTTCCCAAAATTGTCTTCATAGGTCAGCCATTCCTGATGCAGAGGCAGTTCCCAGTTACCCTAAGCAGAACATCAGTAACCCACCTGATATGTCAGGCTGGAACCCATTTGGAGAGGACAATTTCTCCCAGCTAACAGAGGAGGAGCTACTGGATAGAGAATTTGACCTTCTGAGATCAAGTAAGGGACGCTTGAAGGCTTATTTCGCTTCACAGTAAATAAGGGCTCTGTAGGTACATTCAACAGTGCCAAAGACTGTCTTGTTTAAAGGCCACACAGTCTGTTGTACAGAAAATTCTTTCTGAGCATTTGAGGGCAGAACTAGGTCCGCCTTCTCACTTTTCTTTCCATTTGGAAAATGTTGTGTGCAGCGGAAATTCCCTGGCATTAGAAGCTATCACAGTTCATTCTTAAATATTTCTCATATCTCCTTGATTGTCAAGAATTCTAAATATCAAAAGTGTGGTGTTCAGATAAATGACAGTTTAGCTGCTTGCACTATTCTATTTGCTGCTCTTTTCTTGCACAACAGAACAGAAGGTTCTGTGGGCCTGAAATGCTCTTTGAAAATGCCTGAAAGAAAAAATTGGTCTATTACATTATGTTAATGTTTTGTAATGTCCTTTTGATGAGTGGCTACATGTAAGGGCTGCTTTATTGTTCTCACATGGCAATAGTTGAATAAACTTTTTTCCTGTTGAAGTCAGATATCTCAATGTTTTTACTTGAAATCACTTTTAGTCCATTTGTTTGTGTTCACAGGATATTTTCTCAAATGTAACTTTAAGGATGAGTAGATCAGTTTTTTAAAAAGACCTATAGCATGTTGCAAAACGTGATGTTGATTTTCAAGTTACTGATATGTCCTTTGAGAGCTAGGATCAGATTTTTTACTGAAAATGCAACAAAATGGCTAGCAGGGAATTAAGGGGATAAGAGTAACTATACTTGCAAATGCTTTGTGTTTCTGGGGCCTTAATTTTTCAGACACATTTTTTGTAAGCTTGCTTTGAGAACATGGAAGGCCAATGAGCGAAGTGACCATAAGAATATTAAAGAACATACATAAAATAGCTGCTTTATACCATTTAGGTTCAAGAAGTTAGCCTAAAATAGGACAAATCCAAAAACTTGCCTTGATACTGCACAAATGTGGCTTATTTGTACTACTTTTTCTAAGAGATGTCAAAATGACATTGCAAAAATGAATTATTTCCAGTAAATCAAAAAAGTTCTTGTTAATGTTTGGGAAATGAAAATTGTCCTAGTTGAAAACTATTCATAAAAAAAAAAAAAATTTAACTTGAGACTTTCTTTCCAGTAATTGTGTTTAAAATTAAGCATAGTTCCTTCAAAAGGAGCCTTGGAAGATTTGGAAATCAAAACAATCCTCAACAGGAGAATGTCGGTTTAAAAGTAAAAGGTAGTCATAGCACTATCCATTCTCATAACTCCTAACCACTTTGCTGACCATAATTATGCTAAATGTTCTGAGGCTGTCCTGCATCTGGTTTCACTGAGTATTCTTGAGCCATGTATTTCCAGTAGAAGTAAGGAAAGCAAAATATACTGACCAGAAAAATATTGTAAGAGGTTTAATGACTTAATGTACTAAACGCCATCCAGTAAATATGCTTACTGAGAAACCCACATTTCTGGTCATTTGTTAGATTCTATGAAGGGAAGATAGGGTAGTCAGAAATTATGATTTTAAAGCTTTTCATCATACTGTGTGATCAAATTCTAAAATTCCAGCAAAATAGAGAATCCAAAAAAAAAAATGGCTATTTTCATGCAAAGTTGATTTCCTGGAATGTTCCAGGAGTTTGATTCTTTCTGTAAATGCTAATGAATTTTGCTTCCTATTATCTCATCAGGAAATTCCAGCGCTGTTGTTTGAAACACACTGGAAGTTATATATTGTCTTAATATACACCTGATAGAGAGCTTATGGCTCCATGTAGTGAGATGACTGACAGTATTCTCAGTGCAGGATCAAGGAGAATTCAAAGCATCATAGTTGACTAGGATTACTGTGCAGTCTGTAGACTAGGGTTTCATCTACACTAGCACTTTTGTTGGTGTAACTTAGGTTCCTCAGGGTGTGAAAAAACACCTTCTAAATGACGTAAGTTACACCAACAGAAGCGTCTGTGTGGACAGCACTGTCTTCATGGGAGACGCTGTCCTGCCAACATAGATGCTGCCACTTAGAGGTAATTCAGTTATGTCGACAGGAGATCTCTCTTCTGTCAGTAAAGCAGCTGCATAAGTAATCTTACACCAGCACAGCTGAATTGGGACAGCTGTGCAACTATACGCTCACTAGTGTGTAGTCATGGCCAGCATTTGTTTTATTCCAACATTCCATTAAGCAAGATGGGATTGTAACATGAAGGCATAAAAAGAAAGAATTATTGTAACAATGACAAGAACTGTAACAATGTTGAAATGGTTGGTGGCTCCTGTTAATTATTGCATTCATTTTATATAACGCTTGCCATTGAATTACTGTAGTAGCCTGAATGTTGTTTCTTGGAAATGCAGTCCTTGTAAAAAATGAGAGTGCTTGAAAGCGCACAATTTTCTCTCCTTTTTTTGCTCTTTACTGTTAAGTTGGGGGAAAAGGGCGAGATTGCAGTAAAGTTTGGAGCACAGTAGACATTAGACTTCATGTTACCTGACTGCTGACATTTGTTTTAGTTGTTATCTTTGAGTATACTGGGCTTCTCAGAGAGAATTATATGAAGAAAATAAACGAATGTCTTGTACTCTACAATCTCTTGTATGTTCTCTTCTGATTCACCTTTAACAGTTACTGGTTATTTCCATTATCCAAAGTTTGTATTATACCCTGCTAGTATAACTGACTAAATACTGAGTGGTGGCACATCTTGCTCTTCCCCTACCCTAATCTGTAAAGTGACTTCACTGTTGTACAAGAGCCTCTTGTACATGACTAGTAACTCAGCAGCACTTCACATGTATGTAAAATCAAGTACCTCAGCATTGTTCCATTAATAATTCATCATTTAGTTCTTACCTTGTATGTAGCACTGTATATTAAAAAAAATATATATTCAAACACCAATTCACACCACATTGCATGTCTTAGCTAGGTAATAACTCCATTTATAGATCTAATTAAGTGATTTGAGCTGTTATGCAATGGTTCAGCAAAATCTAGAACTCCATTTCCTGACTCCGTGTTTTTTAACCACAATATAGTGTTGCATAGGAAAATGTTGAAACACAACTTGCTGTGTTTTGACATATAATACAGTAGGTGGCAGGCTGGCTTAGTATTCTGTAGGAGGTGCAATAAGTTTATTTTACCACCTTTGAGCTGAGTCCAGTTTAAAAGCCTGTGGAAAGCTCTACCAGAGATCACAAATTTCCACAATCTTCACTCTGACCTTGAGGATTTCCTAATGAATTTATTGTTGTAATTATTGACTTCCTGTTACTCAAGATAACCTTGATATTATGGTAATAGTAGACAAAATAGCTAAAATACTTCCATTAAATTTTAACCTTTGGATTTTGAGTGTTGAGAGAATTATCAGTCTTATTTTAAATGTATGTTCTGTGATACCTAGAGTAATTTTCCAAAATCAGAGCACAAATGTTTACCACTGTACAGTTAAAATGGCAAAAGTGGTAAATGTACAGGCTTGTGCCCCTCTGGAGATAACTAAAAACAATTGTGTAAACAATTTCATTGTACATTAATGAGATTATACTTGCTAAAATGTTTTTGACATTGTGTAGATGTATAAGTATATATCACTGCTCTTTTTATAAAATGACCAAATTCCTTTCAACAGACGAGGACACGAGTTTTTACAAGAGAAAGCCACTGTTTATCACAGAACGTGTAATTTTTCTAGGTTTATTTTTGTTTTCTCAACCTGAGGGAATAAGGATTGAAGAATGAGAATTGAGAAAGTTTCATTGCTGTTCCACTTAGCTCAATAACAGGCACATGTTATAAGCTATTAAATAGTCTTTTGCATTAAACATTTCCATTTGCTTTCGGTTTCACTGGGTGACATATCACAAAATGTTGGTCCTTGTTTTTATTTTCAAAAAGCCTGATTTGTTTTGTCATGTCACAAGGTACACACATAAAACACTTGGAAGTTTTGTTGATTATAATTTTGTAAACAAGTTTCCTAGGTTCTCCTTGGGTCTCAAAAGTCAAGGTTTTTAGGATATGTGATATATCTGCAGATATCTCCATTTGAATGTGGGTATGGTCTGCTACGCAATCTCGTATCAGGGTGAGCAATAATAGTTGATAGGGAGGGCGGCACTCCAAGATTTAGGTAAATGGCCAAGAGCTGCACTTTGCTATGATATTAATGGAAAGGATGTGGGGTCTGGGATGGCCCAGAGGAGGTGTTCTGGAGGGAATGCAGGGTCTGAGAGGGAGTTGTGACCAGGGGCAGCAGTGTAAGGGTGGGGGTGTGTGTGTGTGTGTGTGTGTGTAAAGTTTGGATTGTGACATGGGACAGGAAAGGGTTGTGAGCTGGGGCAGATTGTTAGGGTTCAAAGGGAGGTGGAGTGCCTGGTGCAAACTCGGGTTGGGAAGTGCTTACCATAGGTGGCTTCCAGCCAGCAGCCCAGTGGGACCCTCGGGCAGGTTTCCTGCCTGCCTCCCTCCCATGTACCACTTAGAGTAACCAGCTGCTGGGGCCAGTGTGTACGGAGGAAGGAGGGCTCTGCAATTTGCCTGCACCTGCAGGCCTTGCCCAGGCAGCTTTCACTGGTTGGTTTCCAGCCAACAGGAACTGCCAGGATTGTGCTGGGTGTGGAAGCAGTGCGCAGAGGACTCCACTCTCCCAGGGGCACATGCTGCAGAGAATCGTACACTGGCCCCAGCAGCTGGCCACTTGAAGTTGCAAGTGGGGGTGCACCAAGCTAGGAGCCTGCAAGTCTTGTTTGTGTTGTGGCACTTGTGTGGAATCTAGTGCATTGTCCATTGGCGTTATAGAAACTGATACATTTCCTCTAAAGGCCTAATCATCTATGCTGAAGGACAAATAAGTCTTCATATCAGTATGCTATCAGTTCCAATTGTGTTAGTCATTGACACTCAAGGAAAGCCCATACAAGCTTTTTATCCTTCTGTTCCTGGCTATCACATGGAAAGTAACCTTACCCTGCGTGCTGAGGGTCTTTTTTGAGCCTGCCAGAAACTATGAATTCAGTTTGCTTGCCCTTTCATTGATCAGGAAACAGGACAAACTCTTAGATCACAACAGAATTTAATCTTCTTCCTTGCCCTTCCTTCCTTGGGCTCCTTGTTATCAGTAAATTTGCAAATCAAAGGGAGGTAAGTCACTACCATCAACATCAAAGTTTAAATGAGATAGGAAGGGAGGCTTGCTTATTTATGCTTTTTATTGACTTCCTTTACTAAGCCATTTTGGCATAAAACTAACTTCATCCATGCAATAAGCTACATCCAACCATTAATGAACCTCTGAATCAGAGCTGATGATGCTCAGAATCCCAACTTTTTATTTGGAATATGTCTGAAAACCTCATTTTGCCTTCTTCCTATCCATATTCTGAGTCTTTTCCATTAGAAATGGAGGGGGAGGGGGGGAATGTCTCCTTGCTGCTATTCTAGTAGTTCCCCACAGAGAGAAACAAAACACTCTGGGAAAAACTGAGCTGTAAATACTGAGATCTTCATCCATGGTCATAATTCAGTTGAGTATTTTTCCATAAAGGCATGTCTACACTAGGAAATTATTTCAAAATAATTAAATTCAACTTAACTCCCAATTTTACAAAATTGAAATAGCATGTCCTCAGTATGGAGAAGTCTTGAAATTGGTCTGAGGCAGGCGCTGTAATGTGGACGTGCTACCTTGACATAGCTCCCCAGGAAGCACTGGGGAATAATTAGTTCCAATTACTCTAGGGAGTAGTTATTTTGAAATAGTAGCACTGGAGTGTCCACACCAATGCTATTTTGAAATAATGTTTGAAATTAGCATTATTCCCCAAGATGGTGATGGGAGAAATAAAAAATAGGGATGGTAAACCATTACCCAGTATGTATAAGGCTTACCAGACAGGTAAGGGCTTAAGTGGGCCAGGTGGTGGGAACCTGGACAGGGCACCAGGTGGGGCCGTAGCGGTCCTGGCAGCAGCCCTGGCCACATCAGTAGCCCTACCCCAGCCCTGCTGGGTGGGGGCAGGTGGGATGCCAACTGTGTCCACAACCCCAGCTCCAAGAGAGGTCACATGAGGCCCTAACAGCTCTGGTCACATTGGCAGCTCTATACCCCATGCAGGGGTAGGGAAGGCTCCGGCAGGCCGTGCTGCAGGGCAGCCCTGGCCCCTCCAGTCTGGCCAGGCCAACTGCACCACAACGCAGACAGCAGGTGCTCTGGGCGGCTGAAGCAGCACCTGGCCTGCGGTGTGATGGGCTTGGTCTAGCCTAGCTGGAGCAGCCCGTGGCACATTGTGCCCAGCTGGGCTGGAGCCAGCCCCCTGCCTGTGGGAGAAGGGTTAACCAATTAAACATTTCATTTAGCCAGTTAACTGATTAACCACAATTTTACATCCCTAAAAATTGGAGATCAAGTCTTCTCATGGTTTGAGTGACACAGCATAAGAGTTAAACAGTAATTTAAGGCCACGTAAGCAGAGTATGGAGAGCAGAACTAATCCAAATTCTCGGGCTGGCTCTATGCAGGTGGATGTGATGGGGGGAGGAAAGGGAAGAAAAATTATCCGTAACTAGAGTTAATATAATTATCTTTGTGTTACTCCATTGTAGATTAACAAGTAGTTGCAATTCCCTTTTGGATGACTAATGTGTTTAAGTAGTCTGAGATTGGATAAATGATTTGACAAAACAAGCATATTGTCTAGCTCCAGTATTTTGAGAGCATAGATATAAATATAAAGCATTATAAATCTGAAATTCTAATGGAGGCAAGGTAAAGAGGTAGCCAGAGCTTTTTTTACAATGGGTCATAAGTCCTTCTGGCAATCACATGAGACTTTGCAGAAGGTAGTGGTGCAGCTGTGTTGATTACAGAGCTGTCATTTATACCAGTAGCCAGTCTGACTTCACATTGGTCTTCGGGGGGAGGGTTCCTGAGTCACGCGTACTCAGCTGGCTGTCAGTTGCTCCAGCTCATCTTTGTACTAGGTCATGCAAGCTGACCGACGGCTTGCATCTTTTCATGTGTCTGGGTGTGTTCATCTATCAGATTGTTGTGTTTAAAAGCCTTTCTGACAGTTTGTGTTCTGATGCGGCAAAACCTGAGAATCTTAATCATGGAAGACTTCAAGTCCGTCCTTTGGTGGGTTTGAGTTTCAAAAATGTCAGAGGCCACAATAATAAGCATTATAAAATTAATGCACAGTATCAGATTGGTGCGTGGGTAGGTTTGAAAAAGGACTATTTCTGGAGGTCCTTACTTGCCTGCCCTCCTTTCTTGGAATCTGAAACTGGAGTTCAGCCAGATGGGGAGGCACTGAGGGCAATTTAGGATATGGGGCTTTTATATCCACAGATTGCTCAACGGTGACTCACCCAACCGTGCACAAGTTAAGTGATTTGAAATGGTTCCAGCATCTTGAGTAATAGTGCACCAGACTTCGGTAGATCTACTGACAGAATTCCAGTTACTTGGGTTATCTTTTTTGACTTGTCATCGGTGACTCTTGGAACACGAGGCTACAATAAATGAGAAGACTACATTCCCAGTGTTTTGTTGCATTATATTTGGAAGGTTGAATACTGTTTGTATCCAGTTCTAAAATACATTGTTGCATTATATTTGGAAGGTTGAATACTGTATATATCCAATTCTAAAACACATTGCATGGACCAGAACACAAGGGAATAAAGAACATATGAAACCGAACTACACTTGTTTGGATTTGGCTCAACTCGGAAACTGATAACAAACATTAGTATAATCCTATAATTTAACAGGAACTCTGATGGGATTGCTAATTTATGTCTGTTGTGGTTCTAGTGGAAAATGTTTACCTTTATGGAGGGGTGGTAAATTTTTTTAATACCGATTTTTAGCCACAAAAAAATAAAGTAATACATAAGCATCTAACTTAGGTTAACTACCAGGGCGATTGTTGTGATATTAGACTAATTTTTGTTCTGTTCAGGTTCTCACAAAATACATGCACTGCTCAGAGTAAATTTGACTATATGGATTTTTTGTTTTTGTTTTCAATACATTTTCATTTTTTCCACAATCTACTTTCGGGGTGGGAGTGGAAGAAGTAAAACAAAAAATGAAGTCTTGCAAATGAAGGCCTTTGAAAATGGAAGAGCTGTCAGGGTACAAGGAGAAGATATTTATCCTTCCAGAATAAACAAAAACTATTAAAAGTATCATTAAGTTGGCATAAGAACTGCCATTTTTATTTTATTTTATTTTTTGTTCTGTTTCATTTATTTTTACAGACAGGCTCGTCGAGAGGAGCGCATCCTCAGATAAGAATGTGGAGCCACATTCTGCTCCACAATACCATCCTTCAGAAGATCCCTTTGGTTCTGTACCTTTCATTTCTCACCCAGGCAAGTTACATATGTAACATCACTACCTCTTATTTAAATCTCTGTCTCTCTGAAAAGGAAGATAGTTCAGTTATATGATTAAACAAATGCAAATTGGAATAATCAGCCTTATCGTTGAAGGTTGATTAGAAGACAATTTTCCTAATGTTATCGTACATGTCCTGAAGTTTAAATCTAACTTAGCATCCAAATGCATTGATACTGTATGCATATTGCAGTTTTTAAAATGTAAATATATTGGATTAGTACAACTCATATCCGTTTAAAAAAAAAAGAAATCTATTAAGGAAATTAGTCATTTAGGTCACACGAGTATTGCTGGTGCCTGAAAACAATAGAGTAAAATAGCATTTTTGTCCTTTATTTTTGTTGTTGGTTCCTCTGTCTTAGTAGAACTTAGAGGTGCAACAGCTGAGGGATAAAGAACTTAGGTTTAAGTCTGGTTACAATCACACAGTTATGACACTCAGTCTGGACAACTTTATAGAGGACAAAAAACTTTCTGACTATACTGTGAACTCTGGGATCTAGAAACCAAGTTGTGCTCTATTGCTTACTGACTTAACAGTTAACTGTTCTGCAACAAGAACTTCATTGACCATTTTAATGCATGAGGTAGAATAGAATTTAGGGGACTCTTCTGTAACAATAAAAAAGCTTTTGTTACTGTGTACTACTTTGGAGCCAGAATGGAGTAAAATAGGGTATAACTTAAAGATGCTCAAAGTTGTGGGTATGTTGAGTTAAAAATGCTGCCTTTGTGTGATTTTTTTTTTTTTTTTCCTGACAGTCCATATCCACACTTCCTCTAATATGTATATCTGGTGCACAGATGCTTTCTCAGCTTTCTGGTTGCTTCAGACTATTTCAAGTGCAGAGTTCTTCCTTTCGGACTTTCATCTGCCCCCAGAATCTTCTCCAAAACCCTGGCTGTAGCCACAACATACCTATGTCACAAAAGCATCATCATTTTTTCCATACCTAGACGATTGCCTCATTTGAGGCCCTAGACTGCAAGCCACAAGAGAGATGCTCCTCTTCACCAAGGGGGTTTTCCAATTTCTTGGCCTCATTATCAATGAGCAGAAGTCTACTCTCTGCCCTTACCAATCCCTAGAATTCATAGGAGCTCGTCTCTATTCCACCAGAGCACGAGCATACCTGCCAATCAGTGCTTTGAGGCAATAAAAATCTTGGTTTTAACTATGACATTAAGCCCTACTATCTCAATACTTACCTATCTTTGGCTCATGGACCACATGACCGCTATGACATGACATATCCAACATGCATGCCTGCACTTCCGGTGCCTTCAGCACTGGCTTGCTGTGGTCTCCATGCTGTCTAAACACCATGTGCACAAACACGTCTCAGCTCCCCCTAGAGTCCTTTCATCGTTACGATGGTGGACCGATCCAGGGAATCTCCTTACTGGTGTCCCATTTCATCAGGCACAGCCATCTGTCCATATTACCCTGCATGTGTCCCTCCTCTGCAGGGGTGCCCATTTCCAACATCACTTCGCTTCAGGGCAAGTTGTCCGCCCACAAGTCCAGGCTCCCTATCAATCTCCTGGAGCGCCGAGTTGAGCACAATGCCTGCAAACACTTTCTTCAGCACATCCAGGTTGTACGCAGCCTTACAATGTAACTATGACATTTTACATCAATCAACGGGGGGAGGGGGAGGGAGGAGAGCATATTCCCGCTTTCTCTGTGCAGAGGCGGTGTATCTGCTTTCTCTATGGAACTGGTGTAGCCACAACAATATCACCGTCACTGCATCATACCGACCTGGAGTAAAAAATGTTATTGTAGATACCCTCAGCTGTAAGTTTGCAATGGAACATGAGTGGGAAATCCATACTCCGCTCCTGCACGACTTCTTCCACCAGTGGCATTGGCTGTCAGTAGACCTCTTCATGACCTGTCACAACACTAAGTGCCTTCAGTATTGCTCCAGAGTGGGCATAGGGCCCAGTTTACTAGGAGCCACCTTCCTTATCACATGAAATACTTCCCTCCTCTATGCCTTTCCTCCCATCCCTCTCATCCCTAGAGTCATCCACAGAATAGTCAGACAATGCCCTAGTCATACTCATAGCTCTGGCATGGGCCAGGCAGATCTGGTTTCCATATCTCTATCACATGTGTCTGACCTCGGTACTCACTTCCGACCCGCCCAGAACTCCTTTCACAGAACAGGGGCACTTTTCACCACCCGCAAACACTACATCTGATGGTATGGTTCTCCTCTTGTTCTCAGAGGCGAAACAGAGGCGCTCACAAGTAAGGAATGTTCTACTCCACAGTAAACGACGGACTACTCGCAATACTTAACTCTATAAGTGGAGATTGTTTTATGGCCTGGTGTGCAAGTAATGACATCCAATCCTTCACTGCACCTCTCCACGCAGTCCTCAGCTACATTATATACCTGAAACAACAAACTCTATCAGTTTCATCATGCAGGGTGTACCTAGCTGTGCTTGTAGCCATTCCACCCTCTCATCTGATTGATTCTCCATGTTTGCTTACCCTATTTCTTAGCGATTCCTTAAAGGGCTACATAAACTTAATCCACCGTGTAGACCTATACCACTCATGTGGAATTTGGAATTAGTTCTTAACATACTGTCCAGACAGCTGTTCGAGCCCATGGCCAAATGCTTGCTCTACCTGTTAACAGTAAAGATGGTGTTTTTAATAGCCATGACATTGGCACGGCAAGTTAGCGAGACTGCTGCTCTCACAGCATCACCGCTGTACACCATATTTCACAAAGGCAAAGTTATTCTTTGACCCCACCCTTCCTTTATGCCTAAAGTTTGTTCCGATTTGCACATCAATGAACCTATCATCCTCCCTGCCTTCTGCCCTAAGCTCATGTTTCCCGAGAAGAGGCTATTCTACACACCCTGGATGTCCAACGGGCTTTATCATTCTGTATAGACTGTACGTGGCCCTTCTGGAAATCACAGATCTTATTTGTTTCACTAACGGAGAGTTCCAGGGGAATGCCACTTTCGTTGCAGTATGTCTCAAAATTGCGAACGTCCTGCATCCTTCAACGTTACTCCAGTTGAGGTACACTTCTCCCTATGCCCTGTAGGGTGCACTCTGCTCGAGCAGTGGCAGCATCAACAGCCTTCCTGAAGGGAGTTCTGCTCAAAGACATCTGTCTTGAGGCACTACGCAGTTTCTGCATGAGAGGGCACGCACAGCAGCCAGTGCAGACCTTCAATCTCAGTGTAAAACCTAGCTGAAGCCCACCTACCATCTTTGAGTACTGTTAGGTAGTCACCGACAAGAGATCATTCAAAGAAGAAAGGGAAGTTACTTACTTTGTGCAGTAATGACAGTTCTTCGAGATGTGTGTCCGCATAGGGGCTCCACGACGCACCTGCCTCCCCTCTTTTTCGGTTTGACACTCACAAGAGGGCATTCATGAAGAAACTGAGGGGAGTTGGGCCATACACACAAACTGCAAAGATGTGAATGGCACCCCCCCCTCCCCCCCCCCGCTTGTGCATGCATGGCCCGACTAGATACTGCTTAATAAAAAGTCTCCATCTGTGGTGCAGGACGAACCCAACACCAACAGTGGAGCATCCACGGGGGGACACATCTCGAAGAACTGGCGTTACTGCGCAAGGCAAGTATCTTCCCTTTTCTCAATTAAGAGATTGCATAATGCTTGTGTGAGGCGAATTGAAATACAATTTCTTCTATTTTACAGTGCAAATATTTGTAATATAAAGTGAGCACTGTACACTTGTTTCCATGTTGTAATTGATTTCAATGTATTTGAAAATGTAGAAAAACATCAAATATTTATAATCAATTTGTATTAAGATTCTGTTTAATAGTGCAATTAAAACTGCAATTAATCATTAATTTTTAATAGTTTGACAGCTCTTCCCTAGCTTTCCCTGAAAATTTAATTTTGAACGGGTAAACTGTAGTGGTGGTGTCCCAGTCCTGAGACTGTGGTTATCAAGAATAATTGCAAGAATTTAGATCAGTGAGCAATACGAAAGTAGAGATGTAAGCGACTAGCTGAGTAGTCAACTACCCGATAAGCATAGGCTTATCGGGTAGTTGTCACTACTCGACTAGTTGCTTCTCCACCACTGAGGCAGCAAGGGGGGTAGAGCAGGTGGTTAGCCCTGGGAGCTAACCCCACTATGGCTCTGCCTTTTAAATGTATTAAGAGCTGCCCAGCAGGGGACCAGGTGTGAGCTGGGATGGCTGAGTCCCGGCTCGTGCCCAGTCCCTCGTTGTACCTTTGCCCCCGTGGAGACAGTGCTGGGGGGAACTGGCTTTTAAACTGGCTCCTGCTCTCCCTCCACGCGCCTTGCTGCCTCAGTGGAGGAGAAGCAACTAATCAAAAAGTGATTCAAGTACTTGATAAGCATAGGCTTATTGGGTAGTTGACTACTTAGCTAGTCGCTTACATCCCTACTCTTGTATTGTATTGTGGATGATGCAGCTGGCCACCAGTATCTCTAGCTAAATGCTCATCTCCGGAAGAAGTGGTCCATGCCACAGTAAAGATTTCAGTGAGTCTGTGGAGTAATTCACTTTAGGGTAAGAAAATCTTTTTTTAAAATAACTCACACTTCATATTGTTGATTTTGGGGGGAAAACACAGCTTAAACTGCAGTAATCTTTCTTTATTAAACTATGGGGCTGTGTCTACATTGGCACCCTTTTCCGGAAAAGGGATGCTAATGAGACACTTCGGAATTGCAAATGCCGCGGGGGATTTAAATATCCCCCGCGGCATTTGCATGAACATGGCTGCCGCTTTTTTCCGGCTCGGGGCTTTGCCGGAGAAAAGCGCCAGTCTAGACGGGATCTTTCGGAAAATAAAGCCTTTTCCGGAAGATCCCTTATTCCTGATTTTAAGAGGAATAAGGGATCTTCTGGAAAAGGCTTTATTTTCCGAAAGATCCCGTCTAGACTGGTGCTTTTCTCCGGCAAAGCCCCGAGCCGGAAAGAAGCGGCAGCCATGTTCATGCAAATGCCGCGGGGAATATTTAAATCCCCCGTGGCATTTGCAATTCCGAAGTGTCTCATTAGCATCCCTTTTCCGGAAAAGGGTGCCAATGTAGATACAGCCTGGGTGTCAGTTTCTTTATAGTGAGACTTGAGATTAGACAAAGGTTTCTAACCATTAGAGGAGTGAAGTTCTGGAATGGCCTTCCAAGGGAAGTAGTGGGGGCAAAAGATCTATCTGGTTTCAAGATTAAACTAGATGGGTTTATGAAGGGGATGGTTTGATGAGATAACAGGATCTTGGTATCTAATTGACCATTCATTATCAGTGGGAAATAGGTCAATGGAGGGATGATAGGAGTTACTATAGAGATCTTTCTGGGTGTCTGGCTGATGAGTCTTGCCCACATGGTCAGGGTTTAGCTGATCGCCATATTTGGGGTCGGGAAGGAATTTTCCTCCAGGGTAGATTGGCAGAGGCCCTGGAGGTTTTTCGCCTTCCTCTGTAGCATGGGGTACAGATCACAGCTAGAGGATCTCTGCATCTTGGGGTCTTCAAAGTGTTTGAAGGCTTCAATATCTGAGATATAGGTGAGAGGATTATTCTAGGAGGGGTGGGTGAGGTTTTGTGGCCTGCACTGTGCAGGGGATCAGACTAGATGATCATAATGGTCCCTTCTGACCTTGGAGTCTATGAGTCTATGTGTGGCAAGTTGATGCTCCAGGATAGCACTGATTGCCTTGCTTCTGCTTGTTTTGTTGTTTGGTCATCATCTCCCCCCCCCCCTTTTTTTTGAGGATGAGCAGAGATCCATCGGATACTCTGTATAGTTATGCATACTTCAGTAATAAATAATGAACTGTTTTTATTACTCCTTTCACTAAAATAGATCAATACATCAAGATTATTCATTATGTAAGTATACTCATGCTGCATAATACAAGGGAGTTCCCTCTAAAAAACATCAAAAGTGTTGTAACAGTTGTAAAGTAGTTGTTCATACAGATGTTTTTGAAGGGGGAAAAAAACCATGAATGTTAGAGAGAAATATTTCAATTTCCAGTTCTTGTCTTGAAAACAAGAGCAGCAAGCAGCCTGAATCTATTACAGTATTCAGCAGCTGCTGCTCTTCCCGGTCTCAAGAAGTAGTGCAGATTTAGTTGAAACGTCTCAGTAATCCTGGGACCTGACATGTGGCAAATTGCTGTGAAATGATGGAGGCAGTATGTTACCAATTCAAAGAAAGCTTACGGTCCTTATGCCCCATTCTTTTCTCCCTCTCCACCCCAAAATGATGAACCAACAGAAGGCATGTAATTACTGCAGTTGTTACAAGCCATTCATCCTCTTATAATCGGATGTCTAGAAAAAGAACATCAGAACAGAAAATTTCCTTGAAGATTAGGATCTTCTTATATGATTAAAGATGTTCCACCTGCCTTGCATTTGAGTGAAGAACAATTGTCTCCTACAAGATGCAAACCTGATTAGAAGTGTAGCAATCTGAGCAGTACATTGCAAACAGATGTTACTACATATTTCTTCAGCTTTTATAAATATATATTTGAAAAATTCATTGCAGCAGTTTATGGGTTGAGAAGATTATTTCAAAATATGAAATGTTCTGCCCTGTTGATTTTAAAGTGCAATCTGACAACATTAAAATGTCATTTAAATTAACAATGAACTCATTTTTCCCCACGAGGGCAGTTATTTTGATACATTTAACATTTTAGGTAAATGAATTAGTTTGACAACTTCTAGTTCTGGAGTTTAAAATAGATTTACTGTTCATGGAAGAAAAATTGTATGTAACGTTTAAATTTGTGTGAATTATCTACAATGCAGGGGTTTTTTGTTTGGATATTTATTTTACTTGTTTCAGATTAAATTCAGTGCTCATTAATTTAATCAACTATGATTCTTACCATAAAGTCACCAGGAATGTAATTGTTGACTTCCAGTGGGACTATGAGCATTCCCTAAAAGCCTGTTTGAGCTGTGCATAATGTGTGCAGGTATGTAGTGGGAGTTTCTTCTAGGTATTATGAATCCAGCTAAATCTAACACTATAATATACAGTTAGTATATTCTAGATTAGGGCTTCTTTGAGCAGAGAATGTTGATCATACCTTTTATTATGCTGTGACTTTGTACTGTGAGCAAATAAATAGGGTAAAATCCATGCTCTCTTCTAAAATGCAAAGGACATATTACCAATAATGTCTCAACTGTATAACATGTTAGCAATGCATTCCGCAGAGAATGAAGAAGAAACATCTGTCATCAGGAACATCTGACCATCACTATTTTCCTGTTTGGGGGCCCTTTTGAATACTAGTCATAGATGGTTTACCAATAGCAAACTTTTATTACAACTTTTGCTCCTAAAGATTTGAATTAACTTATCTGTTGTTCTTAGCCCGTCTTATTTACCTTTTTTATTCAGTTTTTTTCATTGCAAAATCAGTAATTCAGCTATCCTTATCAGAAAATCAAAATTCTTGAATGTTGGGCGGGTGGGGAGGATAAAGGGTGAGGAGAAATAGAAGAAAATCCTGGGGGAATTTTAGGTGAGGAGAGGACACAAGGAAATTTATAACCTCTTCAGGAGTAATGAATGTTGCTTGAAAGACTACTTTAGGCAATTAATTTTTATTGGTTCTTGAATCCAAATAATGTTTCAAAGTGATCAAAAAAGTATTCAGCGATTTGAGGTAGCCTCAAAATCAATGGTTGCTTAATAAGGAGAAGGAATTCTTATTTCTATGGAAATGGCTGTAACCTTTTCCTAAGGAGAGATCTTCAACTGCACCGTGTCTTTTCTGAAGGGCTTTCTCTTCCTTTTACCCTGAGAAGGTCTGATTTGCCTCTTAAACTGGTTTAAATCTGGAGTAACTCCACCAAACAGTGTACACACTGTTGTAAAACCAAAGGAAGTGAGAGAAGAACCTGGCTTACCGTGTCTAGAGCTGTACTATATCAGCATAGGATTTAGAAGTTGCAGATGTTTAACGAATCCATTAAATACCTCATCCAACACCTCAGATTTATAACTCATATTTAGCTTAAAGTGGCAAAAATCATATGAAACAAAGTGTGAATCTCTTCACTCAAATTAGAAACAAGCAAAAGGGTTGCTGGATTTGTTTTTGTGATTGTAGCAAGTTCCTACTGTTTCATTGCTGAGTGTCAGAAAATTCATCTTAGGTTTTTAATATAAACATTGTGCATAATGCTCACAGGTTGTTCTTCATGGTTCTTCCTCTGGGAAATATTTGTTTATAATTTTATCTGCAGATAACCCCCAAAAAATCAAGGTCCGCCATTAACAGAAGTGGAATTACTGTTGGCTTTAAGTTGCTGAGTTGTTTAATAATTTTTCCAAACTAACAACCATAAAGTGCCACGTGGTTGAATGCACTTCCATATACGCTGGGGACAGTGCAGAGGAGCAACTTATTTCTAGATGTAAACAAAAACAATCTATGCACATAAAAAAAGAAAACCTACTTATTTGGCTTGAGAACAAAGTATGAAAAATACAGAGTTTAGGACAGAAGTGTTACTTAGTTAGAAGTTATTTTAAGCCCAATAGTAACTTGAGACCATTTTTATTGCTAGTATTGTAGTCACATGCAGATAAGGAGCAAGGACAATCCAATCCTAAAGCTATGAAATCATTTGGGGAAAATGTTTTTTTTTAAATCTGTTTGTTCTAAAATTACAGAAGGAGTGTATACTATTTAAGGTAGTTTTCATAAGGGTGAGAATTAACAGAATATCTCACCCACATTTCTTCGTGAGCTTTGTCTTCTAAGATTCAAATTTACATTTTACAGTTATTGTCAATAAATGTTAATAGAATGCTGACACACAGCTGAGGTTAGAAAAGATCTTACAGGTTTAAAGAAACAAAACAGTTTCTTATCCTCTATTCTTGGGTTGTCTGTTACACAGGGGAGGGCAAAAGGACCTCAGGCTCTGCCACTCCCCCGCCCCCAGGCCAATTAGGGCCTGGGGGCAGGGGGAGCATGTGAAGTTTCCTCCGCCCTGCCCTGTGAGGAGTGCGCGGTGCTTAGAAGCACCATGTGGTCCTGGCAGGATGGGAGGAGACTTTGTGCGCTCCCCGCCCCCAAGCCCTGATTGGCATGGGGGCAGAAGGGGGAGCGCACGAAGTCTCCTCCCGCCACCAGGGGCATGGGTGCCATGGGGGAAACCTCTGGAGGGAAGGCAGAGATGCTTCCCCCACCTCCAGACCAATCATGGTATGTGGGTGGGGAAGCATCCTGGCCCCTTCCGGTGCAGCCTGGCGTCACTTAAAAAATTTCTGAAGTGGCCCCCAGCAAAAAATTATTGCCCACCCCTGCTCTTATATGCCAGGTTTTTGTCATCAGTTTTAAACTACAGCAGTTCATGTTAGACTGTAGCAGAATGAGAATTAAGAGTGAGTCAGCATGGATGCTGCTTTGTTAAAATCTTCTAAAATGAGAAGTTGAAAGGGGAGCAAAGAATGAAGGAAAGTGTCTTTCAAGTGCAATTCTATGTGAGCTCTTTGAGTTAGTGTTAGCTGGAATGAATGACAGAGCTTTGATTCTGAGCACTCTGATGTTATGCAGGATAGAAATGATCAAAATAGAAATGACTTGGCAGTCATCAAAGAATGAAAATCCTGTAAATGTTTTCAAACTAAACCTGTAACCATGGAAGTAATATATTTGAATTATTTTTCTACTGTGTGAACTATAGTTTTTACAGGACTTGTTCAGAAACTGTGATGCTGTCTTTTTTGCCCTATAGCAACAGATACAATGCTTTGGTAACTGCATTGTATTCATAGATTTGAAGAAGTAGTTCAAGTTTAAAGAAAATTATTTCTGTGGCAGATATGCTTTTGGGGAGTGCATGTAACTCAGTTCTGGACTTTTAAGTGGCCTAATTTTCAAAAATACTGAGTTCTCAGCATCTCATGGAAGTCCTCAGCATTTTCAAGAAGCAAGCCTCCTGTTTAGTTATCTACATATAGATTTAGGTCTTCAGTTATGCTTCATGGTTTAAAACCTTGGATTGTCAGTGGTCCTGTTAATTTAAATTGCTGTATTTACTACAGTATACAAGCAAGGGATGCAGTACTTATGGATCTTTGTTTTTGTGTGATCTACTTACTTCAGTACTGGTATAGCATAATTGAGGCCACATTTTAGTCGTTGCTATTTTTAGTAAGTCATGGACAGGTGAATTAATAAAAATTCACAGCCTGTGACCTGTCCATGACTTGTTCTGTATACCCCTGACTAAATTTTGGGTGCTTGGAGGCATTGTGGGTGCTCTGGGCCAGAGGGTGGCCTGGGGGTGCCAGTGGGCAGCAGTTTGAGGGAGAGGCGGGTGGTGGTGCATGGCCCAAGACCCCTGCATCTGCTGAGGAGTGGGGCTGGCAGGCTCCCAATCTGGCTCCGCAGGGCTTCTCGGAAGTGGTGACGTGCTTTGGGAACCACAGCCAATGGGAACTGCAGAGGCAGCATGCAGAGCCACTTGGCCATGCCTCTGCCTAGCAGCCCAGAGACATGTCGCTTCTGAGGACCCCCTCCGAGGTAAGTGCTACCCAGAGCGCTCTCACCTCCCAGTCTCCAGCTTCCTGCCCCAGTGAGCCCCTTCCTTCACCCAACTCCTGCTGGGGCATGTGCTGCAGAAATCACGGAGGTCCTGGGAAGTCATGACATATTCGCTGCAAATTTTAGCATGATCTCTATTCCAAAATGACATCAGTATGTGTAAGCTGTGTTCAGTAGGCTAATAGGTGAGAACAGTTAATGATTTCAATCCTAATTCATCATTTAAAATAAAAAAGAAAGCGCACAGATAACACAAGTCCTAGCAATTTATTCCTGTTCCGTTCTCTGCCCCCATGCTTATTGCATCTCTGCAGCTCTTTAGATGTTTCTTCAGTATTACCATTGATGGCATAAGGCTGCTAATGATGTTTAAAACTCCATAAAACAGTCTCAGACAAACACTACGCCTTGATTGACCTCATCCTGGAAACATGCCTATGAGTAACACTGCTCATGTGACTAGTCCCATTAACCTCAATAAGGCTATTTCTAATGAGAAATAAATTTCTATACAAGAAACGGAGGCACCAGAGCTGATTGTCGGTAAAATGGTGAGTCATATGTTGACTGTTTGCAGACTGCTCTGTATATGAAAACTGAATATTAAATGTTGGCTGGTCCTAAATTTCTCAAAGCTCTTTTAGCTTTATTATAGCTGAAAGAAAAACATAGATAAAGGCTGCACTGGAAATAAGAGGTGATCAGGGCCCATAATAGCAAATGCTCATGCAGCATGCTAGTAAACAAACCACCTCTGAAGCACCATTTGAAATATAACCTCTTTGCACTAGACATCGCAAGCAAGCTCAAATGGAAAAAAAATATTTCCCAACCCATTTCTTTTCCCTTTCCTCAAGCCCCCATTCCTCTACAGGGGCCATTGCTCAATTGAAAGACTAGTCATTAGGATGTTAATGTAGGTCAATAACAGTGAAGTTGACCGTGTGTGCTAGAACTCTTTAACTTACAGATCAGATCCACTGCTATTGATTATAACGGGCACAGGTACAAACTCCACCACTGACAAGCATGCATCATTATACAAGTTAAATCCTGCCATGGTATATCCTCTGTGGATCAGATGCAACCCTCCCAGTTTCTTTGTCTTGTTAATGCAGTTGCAGATAGTCTCCCGGCATCATCTGGGTAAGAGCATGAGTGAGAATAAAGACTAGTATGTAGATACTTTCAGTGTACCACATTTTCAGTTCATCAGAAATTGAACCATTTACAAGCTATAAGCTTTACTCTTGTTCAGTTCTCTTCATACAGAAATAGGTGTGTTTGTATATACAAAAAGCAGAGTACACACTTACATTAGCATTCATGTTTTAAAACAGGTTTGTCATTCTGAAACTAATGTTGCTAATGTCTTTTCTAAACCAGACAGCTTTAGGTTGTTTTCATTTTGTAAACTAATCACATTCATGTTCACAATTACAGTGTCTCAACAAATATTGGAAATGTCAGGATTTGGAAGTCATGGGGTTATCAAGTCCAACATGAAGGGTATACCTTTGGGAAATCTAAAGTATGCAGTCAAATAATCCAGATTTTAATTTAATAGTAAACCAAATGTGCACTATTTAAACTAAGAACAGATAAGAAGCAGTTTAACACCAGAAGCAAACTGTCCAAAGCTATAATCACCTGATGTTTCTGGTCATTTTGTTCTTAAATCCATATTAAAAAAATAACATTACTTTTAAATTTTTATTACAACTCTGAGCATATTTTAGAAGTGGAAAAGGTTATCAAAAATATTTTATTGTACTTTTTTTATAGAATACAACAAAATAGTCCAAGTTCTATTTCCTTCCTGAAATAGACCCTTAACTATCAAAAGGTAATATTGATCATGCTTGGACTGATAAAATTGCATGCTCCTTGAATGGCAAAGAACAAACCATAAACCAGAATCTTCACCAGTTAGAAACTAGAGAAGAAAATGACCACCTTTTTTCACAGTCTAAGCAATTCATTTAAGAAAAAGGGAATAAACATACAAACTTGCCCTATATTGTGAACAATCTTTAGTTGCTGATATTCTGGTGGTGCTGATTTTCTTTATGAAAAGAGAGGGCAAGATTATGGGCTCAGTTCTTTAGTCCTCACTCAAGATAAATTATAATTGAAATACATACACATTTTGCTTAGCTGAGGACTTTCATGGTTAAGTGCAGTATTATAGGGGTGGTTAATTGCTTTAACAGTAAACAGCTGTTCTACCCATAACTTACGTTAGGTGTTGACCATTCTCAATGATTGATTGACTTATTTTTAGGCATTAAAGGCTATTGTATGTGGGTAAATTATATGCAGAATCTTACTGACTTCAGCTGCCTGCAGTGGACAGTACAAACAGATCCCCCCAGCACAAATCATTTCAGCTGACTATTAATCCACCAGTGATTATCAGTTAGTCAAGCAAATGCTTGATCTAAAAGAGGTTTTGTTCCATGCTTTAAAAGTTAAGTGATTTCTTGTGGTTCACCCAAAAGTGGCAGCTTCATGCTAGTGGACTCTTGAAATTAACCAACCTTAGTTCAATACATGAGAACATCATTAGGCTGTCGGCAAAAGAACTTCTGTTGAGATGATGAGGTGTAAGAAGAAGAGAGCTGTTCAAGTTATACAAAACCCAACCCATGTATGGCCTTATTGATTAACCTAAACCAAGAAGCAGTTCATGAAGCATAGCTGTAATGAGGTTGGGCTAATTTTATTGCAATTGGAAAGATGAGCTTACATGTGGATCTGGTTTCCTGCCACCACAAAACTGCATAGATTGCTCATGACAGACTTTTTTTTTCCTGTTCAGTATTTTGTATACCTACCATTCATTTATGAACACCAAGCTAAATGTTTTCAGTCAGACGCAGTGGCAGGTGGTAGCGATTCCATCTTGTGTGCTTTTGAAGGAGGAGTCAAGGGAATATATGGTAGGGTACATATTGTGGCTTCTGGGAACAGACATATAATGTCATGGCCCTTGCATCTGGTTAGTGGCTACTGCTGCCTATGCTCAATCTATACAGTTTATCTTGGATCCAAAATCCTGCCCTTGACACTTCTGACACTAAAGAGCTGGAGGAGATCTTACTTTTCCCTTTAGTCTGATTGTCCTCTCCTGTGCTACAATTTTAGAAGCAGTGCCTTCCGCTGGGAATTACAGATTTGGCCCATCTCTGAAGTAGGTGGGCAGTTTTAAGATCTTTATTTTAAAATTTAAATATATTTTGAATTATAAACATGCATCTTAAAGTCTGTAATGTTATATTTTAAAATACATGAAATGCTGTGAGAATGGCGTGAGGAGGGGAAGAGAGAATTTGCCCTTTACTGTAATGCAGTCTCTTTATTGTGAAAGTGCAAAAGGTGGACTTTTTTGTTTTGTTACATCACTGCACTCAAAAAAGCAAAACTGTGTTCTACTTTAGAGCCTACAAGTCCACTCAGTCCTACTTCTGGTTCAGCCAGTCACTCAGACAAACACATTTGTTTATTTACAGGAGATAATGCTGCCCACTTCTTATTTACAATTTCATCTGAAAGCAGGAGCAGGAGTTCACATTGTGCTTCTGCAGCCAGCATTGCAAGGTATTTACCTGCCAGATATGCTAAACATTGATATGCCTCTTCACGCTTTGGCCATCATTCCAAAGGACATAATTCCATGCTGATGATGCTTGTTAAAAATAATGCATTAATTAAATTTGTATATCCCCTGCTTTGTACTACTGAATTCTGCCATATATTTCATGTTATAGCAATCTCATGACCCAGTGCATTTTCATTTTAAGAACACTTTCACAGGAGATCTGACAACACAAAAAAGGTACCAGTGTGAGATTTCTAAAAATAGCTACTATGCTAGACCCAAGATTTAAGATTCTGAAAATCTGAGAGGCATGAGATGCGGAGCATGATTTCAGAAGTCTTAAAGGAACAACACTCTGATGCAGAAACTACAGAACCTGAACCACCAAAAAAAGAAAATCAACCACCTGTTGGTAGGATCTGACTCAGATGGGGAAACTGAACATCTGTTGATCCTCTCTGCTTTGGATTGTGATTGAGCAGTACCCATCATCAGCATGGACACACGTTCTCTGGAATGGTGGTTGATGCATGAATAGGCACACGGCTCTTTAGCACATCAGGCACATAAATATCTTCCATAGCTGGCTACAGTAGTGCCATGTGAATACCCATTCTCATTTTCGGGTGACATTGTAAAAAAAGAAGCAGGCAGCATCGTCTTCTGCAAATTGTAATCAAACTTGTTTGAGCAATTGGCTGAAGAAGAAGTAGGACTGAATGGACTTTGTAGGCTCTAAGGTTTTTTATATTATTCAGTTTTTGAATGTAGTTCTTTTTATACATAATTCTACATTTGTAAATTCAACTTTCAGGATAAAGAGAATGCACTACAGTACTTAAGAGAATAGAGAAATACTATTTATTTTGTTTTTACAGTGCAATTATTAGTAATAAAAATACAGAACATTTGTATTCTGCGGTGTAATTTAAATCAATATATTTGAAAATGTAGAAAACACCAAAAACTAATTAAAGAAATGGCATTCTATTATAGTAGCATGATTAGTCATGATTTTTTAAAAAACTTTGCTTGACAGCTCTAATATAAACATGAGATTTCTATTTATTAAGCAATCTTTTCTGTGGTGTGAAAAAATCTGTATCCAAAGATATAAATATTCTCCATAGTGTGTGTGAGAGAAAATAAACTGTTTGGATGTTCTTTGGGATAAAAGGAGACTGCTCTAAGATACCAAAATATTGCTACTATAATTGAACTCTGGATTTTACAAAGGTCTCAAGAGACACATGATACCTATGTAAAATCAGAGGTTCAGGTGACCAGTGTTCCCTCAGATACAGGCTGGCTAAGCCTGCAGAAAAGAGTGAAGCTCCAGTAGGCAGATACTAAACTGCAGTGGCACTCCTATCTGCAACAGTGGAGCTCTGAAGTTATGCTGGGGCAAAGCTAACCCCTGAGGGAGTGCAGCAATAATAGATTTCTGCTCCATGGTGATTGAGAGCTCTGCTTATAGTTAACTGCACACAATCCCACATCGGATTACATAATGACTTCTTAAAGTAACAAAATAGTGTTTCATAAGTAAGTGGTAGTGTTCAAGGACCTGCTTTTGCTGGCTCTTTCATAGAGAATTTGCATATGCTCATATATATACTGATTCAAACACACATTCACCAATAGGGTTGACACACATTCACCAATTGTTCATCATATTGTGGTGCTGTATAAATAATACCTCTGGTGGCTGTGCAGTGGGTCTGCATTGCACCTGCGTGGCTTACTGATGTACTGAATTCCCCCCACCCCTTTGTCCCTTGTGCACTTCACCACACAAACCTTATTACTCACGTTATGTGCAGGAAAAGGTGAATTTCACTGTTTGAGTACTCATGCAACTGCACTAATCAGCATTATTACTACGACCATTCTATTGTTGTACTCAAATGACGCAGCTACAATGTGATCTATGTTCTAGGGAGAATAGGCTATTTGACAAGTACATGTATATACTATTGAAGTGAAAAGCCTTTCTTCAGTTGATTGTAACAGTTTATTGCTATATTATCCTTTTCTCTCTCTCCAAATATGTTACTGAAACGGTAAAGTAAGCAGACTTGAAGCTGTTCTGAAAGACCTGTTGGGAATGGGTTCATTAATATTTAGTTCTGTTGTGAGTGCAGGGGATTTGGACTAGATGACCTCTCGAGGCCCCTTCCAGTTCTATGTTTCTATGAATTTTTTTTTTCTGCTTCTAACATTACCAAGCCAAATATATTCATGAAACAGTAGTTGGCTCCCTATTCTGCATCATTCTTCAAAAGGGGAAGTGTCAGCTGCATTTTAACTGCAGAATCTTAATGGGGTGGGATGATGATGTCAGAGCAAGAACAGACTGATTTTTCAGACCTTAAATTGAGATGGTGTCGCGTGGTTCGATTTATTTTAAATCCAAGGGAAGCCAGTACACTTCAGGGCTACTTAACCACTTTCTTATTTATTGCAAGCTTTAAGCAGTTAATACAGTTGATTAAGTGTACAAGTCTTAAGAACAATTCCTATACAATTTAAACCTTAAATACTATAAATTCTAAAGCAGTTAATACAGTGCAAAGCAATGCAAAAGCAGTTGCTAAAAGATCTACTATATACAATAATAAACCCTAATTCACTTAAACTTCAGCTGTATGCTACCTACAGTGCCAGGGAGGAGGTCATGGTTCCGTCTTTTCCCACGCATAGGAACGCCACCACTGATGTAGCTGGTGTGAAGGGCTTAATCACTTCTAGTTCCATTGAGCAGGATGTGTGGGTTGATCCTGCCCATTCCCTCCCACCATTTGTTCTTACTAAACCCAATTTATAGCAGAGAGACTTGGTCATTCTAATCATATTTACCAATTGATTATGTATTATGTAGGATTCATAAAATGCTCTTATCTGGGGTACATCCTGCTGCTCAGGATGTTACAGCTATGTGCATAGTTCACAGTTTCATGGCTGCATCTGTACTTTTTTGCTTATCAGAAATGAGTACCAGTACAAGGCCGCTTGTCCTGTGTGTTCTTGACGTGGTCTCGCATACCATGCTTAATCTGCATTGTTATGCAAAACAATTCCTGACTTTCACAGCTTTCTTTATTAACCCAGCCTTGGCTGCGTGCTTTATTACACCAGATTTGAAACAGGCCAGAAAGCTGCATTTTGGACAAGGCGGACAGACATCATCAATTATTGCCAAGGCAGGGTAGTTCAGGCTCCCCCACAGATGGCTTGTTTTTTTAAGATCCTTTCTTGATTTGTAAACTGTCTGAGAGAAAATGAATATGGAACCTCACAATGTCAGTTTAGAACATGATTTTTCAGAGTACAACCAGTCTGAAACAGCAAGACAAGCACTTTGGATGTATGTCCCTAAAAGTTTCCAAAAATGTCCTACTGTTGCACCATCATTTCAGCCTCCCTAGCATTAACAATGCTGAGTCCTAGGCCACATCTGTACTCACAGGGAACGTCAAAGCAAGATACGCAACTTCAGCTATGTTAATTACATAGCTGGAGTCGATGTACCTTGGCTTCCCTTATTCCTCGCACAAGCAGGAGTACCAGAAGGGGGCACCGTCTGAGTTTGATAGAGAAAGTCTTAACTAGACCTGCTAAATCAAACTCCAGAAGATTGATCACAACAGCAGCGATCTTTTGATTAGTGTAGACACGGCAGTAGTGTAGACAGATCACCCACTGCTGCAACCATTTTAAACACTATGGAGATTTTCTTTCAGGCACAAATGTCCCATGACCAATGTAAGTGCTAATGTAGGTCCCTCTCCAGCCTTTTCAATACTGTACTGTAAAACCATGGTATAGCTGGATTTCTAACACCATGCTGAAAATACCTATCTGGACTATGCCAGTGCTTGCACTCATGCATTAGTGTTGGAAACGAGCACAAAAATGCATACTGAATGGACCTCCCTGTACCATCTGGTACTTTTTTTTTCTTCATTAATTGAGCCATAAGCTTTTCAGGAGTAACCTAAGGGCACCAGCATCTGACAGGGAACCTATTTTATTAACATCCCATCAAAAGCTGAAACCCTATCTGGACTTTGTCTCTCTTCTGTGAATAACTACACAAGAGGCATATTTGAATGCACCTGCAACCCTTCAGCATGGATGTATGGTGTATTTGAAATAAGAAAACATAAAAACGGCCATACTGGGTCAGACCAAAGGTCCATCTAGCCCAGTAGCCTGTCTGCCAACAGTGGCCAGCACCAGGTGCCCCAGAGAGGGTGGACTGAAGACAATGATCAAGTGATTTGTCTCCTGCCATCCTTCTCCATCCTCTGACAAACAGAGGCCAGGGACACCATTTCTATCCCCTGGCTAATAGCCTTTTATGGACCTAACCTCTATGAAATTATCTAGCTTCTCTTTAAGTTTGTTGTAAAAGCGAATTTAAAGTTTTTATTTTTATTTTTTTGGCACTGCAGGATCACCAGGAAAGACCACTGACAACTCAGCCAGCAGTCAAGAAAATAATTTAGGGAGCCCCACCATGGCAGAAAAATCAAGTCAAGCCTCCAGAGAGCATCCTCCAGGAAGAAAAACTGCAGGGGGACAAGTGCAGAAAGGAAGTGATGAGTCCGAGAGTGACTTTGAATCTGATCCTCCTTCTCCCAAAAGCAGTGAAGAAGACGAGGAGCAGGAGGAGGAAGATGTCTTACAGGGGGATCATGGAGACTTTAATGATGACAATGATACAGAACCGGAGAACTTCGGCCATCGGCCTCTCCTTATGGACTCTGAAGATGAGGCAGAGGAAGAGGAGGAAGAAAAGCAGAGTTCTGATTCAGATTCCGATCGCGCTAAAGGAAAACCCATGGAAGGGATCCCTTGTGGTAGATACAGAGAGGCGGGTGGCATTGGTGAAGGCAGAGAACCCAGTGTAGCACTCTCTTTCTTGTCTGAATTACCAAGTACGGTGGCCAAGGTGAGCCCTGATCAAGAGTTTGATGTGTTTGGAGCTGTCCCCTTTGCTATTCAGACTCAGCAAACTCAGCTAAGAGAAAAGAATGACAAAGCTTTTTCTCCTCAGCCTGCTTTTCTCAGCTTGAGGCAAGAGCAGGATGACTTTGATGTCTTCACCAAGGCCCCATTCAGCAAGAAAGTAGCTCAGCCAGATGGCCAGGTCATAGGAGCTGAGACTCAGACCTCCCCTACTTCTCCCCGAAGTGTGGATATTTTTGGCTGCACACCTTTCCAGCCTCTTCCCACCCCAAAGAGCAGCGAGAGCAGAGAGGACCTGTTTGGGCTTGTCCCCTTTGAGGACATTACTGGGAGCCAGCAGCAACAGAAGGTGAAGCAGCAGCGGAATCTACAGAAACTCTCCTCCCGCCAAAGACGCATGAAACAGGAGGTGCCCAAAAGCAATGGGAAACGCCACCATGGCACCCCGACCAGCACCAAGAAGGCTTCAAAACCCAGCTATCGCACCCCAGAGAGAGCCCGTAGGCATAAAAAAACTGGCCGCAGAGACTCCCAAAGCAGCAACGAATTCTTAACGATCTCGGACTCCAAGGAAAACATAAGCGTTACACTGACGGACACTAAAGATCGAGGTAACCCTTTGCAAGCAGATGAGAATTTGCTGGACCCCTTTGGGGCCAAACCTTTCCACCCACCAGACTTGATGCGGCACCCACAACATCAAGGACTGGGTGACAACCGTGGGGACCATAACATAGTAGTACCTGGGAGACCTAGACAGAGCTCCTTGCATGGGACTGTACACAGTGGTGATGGGCTAAAAACAGATGACTTTGGTGCAGTACCCTTCACAGAACTAGTTGTGCAGAGTGTAACAACACAGCAGACCCCGCAGCAACAGACGTTAGAGTTAGACCCCTTTGGTGCAGCTCCATTTCCTTCCAAACAGTAAATGCTTCCACCAGAATCTGTCTTGCTCTCTGCACTATTTAACTGGGGTTTTTAAATGGTGTAAAAATGTGGCTGGTTGACAGGGGCGGATATAGGGCAGGGCGAATGGGGCGGCCGCTCCGGGCCCCGCGCTTAAAAAAGCCCCGCGCATGCGCCATGGCGTCGTGGCGCATGCACCGTGGCAAAGTGGGGGCCCCGCGGAGTTATGCTGCCCGGGGCCCCGCAAAACAGTCATCTACCCCTGCTGGTTGAATTAACAGGAAACTGAGTTTTCATAGAGTTTCTTCAGCTTTGGTACTGCATGCTCAGCTCTTCTCTCTCCCCCCCCCCCCCCCCCCATTAAAATCATGTGGTTTTGTATAATACAAAACACAAAAATGGAGGAAGAATTTCAATAGGACAGCACACTTCCAGAGCAGAAGAATCTGATGTGAGCTATCGTTTCAGCCACTGACTTTGTAGCCTTGAAATATCCTGTTACACATTTTCACATGGCCTTTCTGCTCACAGGTAGTGCTGGGGGAAAGCTATGGGGAAGGTTTGCCCTAATGCATCTGGTTAGTCCGATGGAATGGAATCCTTCAATGAGCCAAACCTTAGACTATCTCTGAATCCAAAATAGACCTGAGATAACATATATGTGCTGGTATCCATGATCTGCTGGAAATTCTTCCACCTCCGCATTCTAAATGAAAATGGTCTTTTCTAATCCTAACAGAGACACCTACTTCTCAAAGGATTGTCTGTCTCAAGTTTTCAGTGCACAGCCGTGACTTAAGAACTGGTGCACAAGTAGAAAGGCAGTTTTTATGCCTGAACATGAATTTTTTTTACAGTAAGTGCCATTAATGTAAAATAGGAAAATGAAAATCTACAGTTAAAAACTAAAGATATAGAGAATATATTGGTTTGCTAGATAAAATCATGAGTAACCAAGTAGCAGGGAAGCATCCAGCATTCGCAGCACTTTGAAGACTACCCAGTACACTTGACAAGAGGGCCTGGTTTACCTGAATGACATGTCTAGCACAGGAGAAGTATATTAGATCATCAGTAATATGGGCAGCGCACACAAACACTTAAAAGATTACAAATCAGTTTTATTCTGTTATTAATGAGGGCTTGCATCTGAAAATACTACTTTTTTCTCTTGGATTTTTACTCCAAACAAAATCTGTGTATACCTTCAGAGACTGTTTTTAAACATAACTATGAAATGGTCACATAATATTCTTTTAAGTTCTGACAAATCTGTTATTGTACTTAGTCTATTTTGTAAAAGTTTCTGCTAAATGCACTGAGCTATGACGAAGCTATACCGTGAAACTGCAGAGTTTCGGAAGAGACACAGTAAGCCGCTAGTAGCTTGCAGATGCTGATTACTATTCTGTCAGTAAATTGCATTTCACACCACAAGGCCTTACAGACAGGACTTACTTCCTGCTACAAAGTACCTCTTAGCCAACAGGTGCACATGATATTGCTAAAAACTCAGTATCGAGTGTGTCATGATGGGCTGGTGCTGCTAATGCACATGGTGAATACATGATTGAATTATAGTTGTAAAAATACTACCTGTATATGGGACCTGATTTTTCTACTTTCTTACATCTCGTGTCTAGTCACACTTGCTGCAAAGTGAACATAAATCTGAATGGTGGTATGATGTCCATTTCACATTCATTTTTCACAGGTGTAAATAACTAGACACAAGATGGAAAAAATCTCACATTCTGGGTTCATTTCAGTAAGGTATAGCTTGTTTTGAATATGGATGTTTTGCACAAAAAAGCCAAATTCTAATTGAGAAACAAATGATGGATGAATGAATTGTATATACAGATGCTGTGAGTGTTTCCCCTAACTCTGTCTCACACACTGTGGATTAGCTAATTATCTAGATTAACATATTTCTTCTGAAAGTCTTAATAAAAATTGAGTTAGGTGAAGACTCTTCCATAGATTTTTCCAGAGGAGTCTCTCTTTTCAAAGCACAAAAAAGAACAAGGGGACTTAATCAAAGAAATTGCTGCTCTCCTTTGATGGCTTTATTTGATTTTATTTTACAGTGTTTATTTAGACTTATTAAAACCATCTGTAGCTAAAGTATTCATGCCTTTGGTCCTAAACATGAAAAATAAGATGTACATACACATGTCTTTATCTCCTTCTCTTCCTCTTTTTCCTGTGTTTTGTCAAAACAAATGAAATACAAAGTCTTGCTGAGTTAGGAAGTCCTCATGCTAAAATATTTACCTTGGAAAGACAGATAAAAATGGGTAACCTGTATCTGCATTTGAATGTCAGTTCTTGTAGGCTGTATCTCTGTTCTTTGCCGTTCTTTATGCCAAATTCTTGTGGCAAGAAGCAAATGTTGGGATTGTTGGTTTTTTTCTGGCTCTCAAGCTAACAGTGATTTACAAAACCCCAGCAAATTACGGGTAGATCTTTATTGAAATTTTATACACCTACCTAATTGGTTGTTGGACTATGTAAATTCTAAAAGTGAAGAGATCAGATTACTCATGGAAGGAGGAGAGTAAATCCAGTAATATGGACTGGGAAATAGTAAATTATGTCTAAAACACTATGGTCATTGCTTTCATTTATGTAGAATAATCTTCACTACCTGCCAAATGTTTCTGAAATTGGATAATTCATTTTTTAGTCTTGGAGATATATCACACACACAGGAAGGATTGTGATGTAATGAATGTGCACAAAGGGATTCTCGACACTGCTCTTTGAAGTGAAAGAGAGTTTGCCCTTGTCTTCGGTGGGGGGAACATTGGGTTTAAAAAAGGCCATGTACAAGAACTCATGTCCTCAATTACCAGTTAAAATGAGTATAGAAAGCATTTCACTGTCATCCCAATTGGATTACTTTTCTAAAACTTTTATCCTAAAACACATTCAGCTTAAATGCTTTCTTACTCCTTTTTCTTCTCGCAACCGAAGGAAGGTATAAGTTAGATGAAATGACACTCAATGACAACTAACCAAGGAGACAAAAATATTGTAAAACCAAGTAATTCCAGTATTGGCATATTTCTCTGGCTTTTCATTATTCTGATGAAGTCTTTCCTTACTGGCCTTGATAAACCTTGCTTTGTGTATTCTATTTATACAGCAGATCTTTTACATACATGACTTAATTTTAATATGTTTCTGTAGTTACAACAATTGGGCGAAGGTGATGAAGGGAGAATCTATTAGCATACCTTATAAACCTGGCTTTGCCTGGTTGGCTATGCAGTACAGTTGGCCTGTGGAGATATTGAGTTTAATTTTCATTAATATCGATTATTCAGTAGAAACAAAGTAACTGGTGTCACGGGGAAAGTGATTGACTTACCTTTGCCTGTACTCTGTGTATGTATGCATGTATATATTTTTTAAAAAAATTATCATACCTGAAATACTGGAAAAAAACCTGCTATGATAAATGTGTACCACAATTCCATACGAGACAATGATAGCAAGGTAGGGAATTGTCGCTTTTTTTTGGGTTACCCAGCAGGGCGTATCGTTTTAGAGTTGGATCCTTCCTTCTCAGATATAAAAGAGAGATCTTCATAAATTGGCTACTTTTTGAACTGCAGTAGATCAAAGCACATTAGTTATTGTATAGTGCCATGATAGCAGCCCGTAAGTGCACAGCAGGCTAGCATGGTGTAGATTCACACCCCAGCGTGTAGCGCACTGACTGTAGTCTAACAACGTTTGAATTGATTTTCCAAGATGGCACATTTTGCCAGAAGGTATTAATAAGCCTTCCTGGCTAAGGGCAAGAGTAATTGAAAATAAGTCTAGCTTCTCTTCAAACCCCAAAGCAGCAGATTTGGTAGATCTGCATTGCTTTCTACTGGCTTGCACAATACAAGAGCTGGGACACAGTTTAGTGTGTCCCATGCTGATGGAAACTCCTTTTCATTGTTAACATGTTCCAGTTAGTAAGATGACATTCCCACTGTGAAAATAAATTGATATATTTAATACTGTGAGAATAACAAATAGTTTATCTGGAGATTTTTTTATGCTATATGGTGTATTTTTATATATATAATATACACATGCACTCACACATAACGCATCTCTTGGAGTTAATGTGATTTTTTTTTAAAATGTAATTGCTACCACAATCATTTTCATGTGAGTGAAAAAGAATATGAAGAAAAGCCACTAAAAATGCCAGAGAGACACGAGAAAAATGCCAATGGGCTGATGCTCAGTTATTTTTCTACAATGCTTCTTTCAAAAGGAAAAATCAAATAATAGCGTATATATCAAGTTTCTTTGTGTGACTAAGGAGTCGCCTAACAGTAAACAGCTCACAAGCTATTTTTAAACTGCTGGCATACAGCTTTAAGTGCACTTTGCTGAATTACACTTCCATTTCTTGTTAGACTTGAAGTTTCTAAAGCTTTTTTGTGTACCACTAAACAAAGAACTTTAATTTTTTCTGTGAAATTGATGTACGTCATAAAATACTTGCGATTGTTATTAAAAATAATCAAATATGATAGTGACTTTGCAGACCTCCTTACACAAGTAATTGTTTTATTGTATGTTACCTTTTCACTGCTACAGACTTGGTTTTGGTCCCTAGTCCATTTTATTTGAAATATTTTTTCTTATTTATCATATCTGCTGTCTAATAATCTGCTTTCTCTTAGAGCAATAAATCCCAGTGGATTACACAGCTTTATAATTCCATGAATGCAACCTATTTACTTGACTCCTTCCTGTAGAAGATTTTCAGATCTGAATTTTCAGATTCTTAAGAGGGAAGCCAGATGTTGCCCATTTCCATTACTGGCTAGAATTCTTAATATAGTCTATATGCTCACTGTACAGATTCAGCTCTGTCATTGAATTTTCTGACCATTTCCTAGACTAAAACTATTCCTGGCCTGTCTGCTAAAACCCCAAAGCAGCTAGTGGCGAGAATCTAGCTTTATTGAAGACTAATGCTGATGTTACACCTATTCAAACCAAATGCAAAAGAAAAGTGAAAAGGAAAGAAACCATTTAGTAATTGGTAGAAATGTAGCCGTGTTAGTCTGGTGCAGCTGGAACAAAAAACAGGACTGTGTAGCACTTTAAAGACTAACAAGATGGTTTAATAGGTGGCCCACGAAAGCTCATCACCTATTAAACCATCTTGTTAGTCTTTAAAGTGCTACACAGTCCTGTTTTTTGTTTCATTTAGTAATTGGTGATGCATACCCAGTATTAGTGATTTAGGTAGGTGTTCTGTCCCTCAGACACTTGATTCAGTCTTAGTCTCAAAAAGTGATGTACATCTGTAAATTAATCTTGGTTAAATAGGCGGCTAGTGATATTTTGTCCACGTAGGCATGGAAAAGCTCTCACTCTTCTTAGGTGGTTGTTACAAGTAGGCTGTCTCTTTAAAGGTAGTCAGACCCAACCACACTTGTGCCATCTCAGCTGCTTTCACCCCTCTCCCCAGGGATATGGATCAGCTGAGGTTTAGTGGGCTCAGCTGGGAGGAAGCCGTGTAGCTTGCACATAAAGGAGGGTTTGCTGTTTGAGGTCAGGTTGTCAGGAGAAATAGCAGACAGCAAAGGAAGTGAACAGAGGCTGGTTGGCTGACTCCTTTCGGAAGGCTGAAACTGAGCTAGGGCAGACGCAAAGCAGGAGCACTGTGCCTGGTGGGAAGCAATGGCTATCCATTTGGTGTTGGCTCAGTGTGGACTCTGAGGGGAGGAAATCCGAGCGCCAGCGTTCTGGGGAAAAGGGCAAAGGACTGAGCAGTGCACCCTGGAAGGGCAGGAAACTATTTTGGTTGATGCTGGTGTCATGGCTCCTTCCCCACTCTGGCATGATAAATGCAGAAGTGGGGGCCAGCAAATGTACCCCAAAGCCTTATCTACCAGGCTTTGGTATCAAACTTCCCCCAAAATCTTAATCTAGATTTTGGGAATAAAAGTTCCGCTGCCACCACCCAAATATTAATAACGAGATTAGGGGAAAGATCATTTGGGAAATCTCACCCCTATTATAAAAATCAGGACACACAAGTAACCAATGCCAGGTTAATAAAAAGAAAAGAGAAAACTTTTATTATTACAACAATATTCCCGTTGCAAGCATAAGGATCAGATGGAAAGGTAACAAAATATACTCATGGAGGAGTTATACCATGGGCTAGAACTTAGTTAAAAAGAAAAGCCAAACATCTCTTAAGCAGTGCCAGATATCAGATCCCATACCCAACCCTTAAAACAATAAAGCCTAACGAAACTACCTAAACTTTACCCTACTTACAGAAAATGAAGAATGGTGTCTTGGAGAGAGAGAGAGACATGCTTATCCCTCTCTGTAGCTGCAGAGAACTCTCTCAGAGAGACAAAAGGAGAAAGGAAAAAACCCAAATTCCTTTGTCCCAGTTTGAAAGTCCCACCTACATTCCTACTGGTCACTCCACCTGGCTAGGTGTAGTTAACTCCGTAATCCCCAGGCTGCTGGCTAACCCTCATAATCATGACAGCTGGATGTGAAGATTGTTTTTCTCCACTCTGTTTATAGCCCCAGAAAAAGGCTTGAATGGAGTCTGATTTGGCCAGGAGGACATGGGGTGGGCTTGTTGCAACTCTTCTCCCCTCCCCCCCGATGACTAATATCTTCATGTAAAATACACTTACAGCAAGATTATATGGTGGTAAACTAGTATGTGAAGTTTCACTTTTATGGTCTCTGCTGAGCCTACGGTAGTTTGGTTTCCTGTGACAATGCATCCAAGAGGAGGGGAAATGATGATCCTGCTGTTCTAACGTGAACTGTGCTTAGGAGAGGAGGGATGTCTCAGTGAGGAAGGTAAGAGAAACATCACAGCTGTACTCCCTTCACTTGTGCTGGGCTGGTTTAATTCATGTTGGGACATGGGCCAGACTTTCTGTGTCTGGGATTAAGCATAATATATGTACATGGGCCCTTTGCACTGACTAGATCTTTTGTATTGACAATGATCCCTGCCCAACACTAACCTGTAACCTAAAAGCTCCTGCAATTACTTCATACTGAAATATGACCGAGATCCACCTATTTGATTGACCCAAATCAATACAGCAAAGAGATGGAATTAATAGTAATCAAAGACATCATGCAGTGTTAGAATTTGATCCAGAAAGGGCTGAAGCTTTTTCTTTTTGGAGGAAAGAAAAAACTGCTAAGGATAAAACCCTCAGACCTTGCATCACATTTAGATAGGAACTCACTCTATCTAGCTCGTGCAGTTTCAAAGAATCCCCATTTCATTGCTAGAGGAAGTTGCAGCCTAACAGCCATTTGTTAGCAACGGTTTTATTGGCCTCGGAGTGAAATGGGAAAACCCTTCTCGAGAGAGAGAGAGAGAGATCTCGAAGGTTCACCATTAGAGTTACAGTGTAGCTGGAGCCTGAGGTGAACTTGACAACTTGAAAGATGAAAACCACCCTCAAAATGTGGTGATGGATCTTAAAAGACGAATGTCCCACTCTGCATCTGAATTAAATGCAACTAACACCTAAGATGAACATAAGAACGGCCGTACTGGGTCAGACCAAAGGTCCATCTAACCTAGTATCCTGTCTGCCGACAGTGGCCAGCACCAGGTGCCCCAGGGAGGGTGGACCAAAGACAATGATCAAGCGATTTGTCTCCTGCCATCCCTCTCCAGCTTCTGACAGACAGAGGCCAAGGACACCATTTTATCCCCTGGCTAATAGCCTTTTATGGACCTAACCTCCATGAAATTATCTAGTTTCTCTTTAAACTCTATTATAGTCCTAGCCTTCACAGCCTCCTCTGGCAAGGAGTTCCACAGGTTGACTACACGCTGTGTGAAGAAGAACTTTCTTTTATTAGTTTTAAACCTGCTCCCCATTAATTTCATTTGGCGTCCTCTAGTTCTTCTATTTAGGGAACTAATAAATAACTTTTCTTTATCGGCCCTCTCCACAGCACTCATGATTTTATAGACCGCTATCATATCCCCCCTCAGTCTCCTCTTTTCTAAACTGAAAAGTCCCAGTTGCTTTAACCTCTCGTCATATGGGACCCGTTCCAAACCCTTAATCATTTTAGTTGCCCTTTTCTGAACCCTTTCCAAGGCCAAAATATCTTTTTTGAGGTGAGGAGACCACATCTGTACACAGTATTCAAGATGTGGGCGTACCATAGTTTTATACAGGGGCAGTAAGATATTCTGGGTCTTATTTTCTATCCCTTTCCTAATAATTCCTAGCATCCTATTTGCCTTTTTGACTGCCGCTGCACACTGTGTGGAAGTTTTCAGAGAACTGTCCACGATAACTCCAAGATCTCTTTCCTGATTCGTTGTAGCCAAATTAGCTCCCATCATACTGTATGTATAGTTGGGGTTATTTTTCCCGATGTGCATTACTTTACACTTATCCACATTAAATTTCATTTGCCATCTTGTTGCCCAATCACTCAGTTTGGTGAGATCTTCTTGGAGTCCCTCACAGTCTGCTTCTGTCTTGACTATCCTAAACAGTTTTGTATCATCTGCAAACTTTACTACCTCACTGCTTACCCCTTTCTTCAGATCATTTATGAATAAGTTGAAAAGGATTGGTCCCAGGACTGACCCTTGGGGGACACCACTAGTTACCCCTCTCCAATCTGAAAATTTACCATTTATTCCTACCCTTTGTTTCCGGTCTTTTAACCAGTTCTCAATACAAGAAAAGACCTTCCTTCTTATCCCATGGCAATGTAATTTACACAAGAGCCTTTGGTGAGGGACTTTGTCAAAGGCTTTCTGAAAATCCAAGTATACTATATCTACTGGATCCCCCTTGTCTGCATGTTTGTTAACCCCTTCAAAGAACTCTAACAGATTAGTAAAACAGGATTTCCCTTTACAGAAACCATGTTGACTTTTGTCCAACAGATTATGTTCTACATGCTTCACAATTTTATTCTTTACTATTGTTTCGACTAATTTGCCCAATACTGAAGTTAGACTTACTGGTCTGTAATTGCCAGGATCGCCTCTAGAGCCCTTTTTAAATATTGGTGTCACATTGGCTAACTTCCAGTCATTAGGTACGGAAGCCGATTTAAAGGATAGGTTACAAACCACAGATAATAGCTCAGCAATTTCCCATTTGAGTTCTTTTTAGAACCCTTGGATGAATGCCATCCAGGCCCGGAGATTTGTTAACATTAAGTTTTTCTATTTGTTCCAAAACCTCCTCTAATGACACTTCAATCCGGGACAGTTCCTCAGATTCATCACCCACAAAGGACGGTGCAGATTCAGGAATCTCTCCAACGTCCTCAGCCGTGAAGACTGAAGCAAAGAAATCATTTAGTTTCTCCGCAATGGCTTTATCGTCCTTGATTGCTCCTTTTATAGCTCAATCATCTAGGGGACCCACAGGTTTTTTAGCAGGCTTTCTGCTTCTAATGTACTTAAAAAACATTGTTATTTCTTTTTGAGTTTTTGGCTAGCTGTTCCTCAATCTTTTTTTGCTTTTCTTATTACATTTTTACACTTGATTTGACAGTGTTTGTTCCTTTCTATTTATCTCACTAGGATTGGACTTCCACTTCTTAAAAGATACCTTTTTGTCCCTCACTGCTTCTTTTACATGGCGGTTAAGCCACGGTGACTCTTTTTTAGGTCTCTTGCTATGTTTTTTAATTTGGGGTATACATTTAAGTTGGGCCTCTATTAGGGTGTCTTTAAAAAGTTTCCATGCAGCTTTCAGGGATTTGGCTCTAGTCACTGTGCCTTTTAATTTCTGTTTAACTAACCTCCTCATTTTTGTGTAATTCCCCTTTTTGAAAGGGGAATTACAGTCATTTAAGACATTGAGAAATTTTATATCTGCTTCTCTTCCTGAGGTGACATGTATCCAGTCAATATGGGGGTAATTAAAATCCCCCATTATTATAGAGTTCTTTATTTTGGTAGCCTCTCTAATCTCCCTTAGCATTTCAATGTCAGTATCGCTGTCCTGGTCAGGTGGTCGGTAATATATCCCTACTGCTAATTTCTTATTATTGGAGCATGGAATTACTATCCATAGCGATTCTATTGAACATGTTGATTCACTTAATATTTTTATTTTGTTTGATTCTACATTATCTTTCACATACAGTGCCACTCTGCCACCCACCCGGCCTGCTCTATTCCTTTCTATAGATTTTATATCCCGGTATGATTGTGTCCCACAGATTTTCCTCATTCCACCAGGTTTCAGTGATGCCTATTATGTCAATCTCCTCATTTAATATGAGGTACTCTAGTTCACCCATCTTATTAGTCAGACTCCTAGCATTTGTGTACAAGCACTTTAAAAATTTGCCACTGCTTATTTGTCTGCCCTTCCCTGATGCATTGGATTCCTTTGTATGCGGTTGTTTGTCTGCTCTGGCCCATGGTTTGCCCTCTCCCCTCCTCTTTCTGACTACAGCTTAGAGAAACTCTATCAATGGATTCTTCTCTAAGAGAAGTCTCCCTCCGATTTACATGCATCTCCACACCAATCGGCTTTCCCCCATCTCTTAGTTTAAAAACTGCTCTACGGCCTTTTTAATTTAGATGGATGGACCTAAAGCTCTAACTAAAGTTTAAAGCACTTCACAGCAGTGATAGAGCACCACTATCAATACTTTGAGGACAGGAAAATTAATTTTGAGGGTATTTCCAGGTAGGAACCCAATGACCAAGTATTCAAAAGCAGTGTGAATTGCCATAGTTTAGGCTTTAGCATTTGAGAAGTGCCAGCTCCAGTGAAATTAGAGAAGGAGGAGGTCCATCCATGGCCAAGATGGGCAGGGATGCAACTCCGTGATCTGGGTGTCCCTAACCTCTGACTGCCACTGCCAGAAGCTGGGAGTGAACACGGATGGATCACTCATGAATGCCTTCTCTGCTCACTTCTCGTGGTGCGTCTGGCATTGACCACCGTCTGTATCCTGGCAGTGGGGAGGGGAATGGGACCCTAGGGGAAGTTGGAGACAGACCTTTCAGAAGAGCTCTGTCCTCCAAGGAGAGGCAAGCTGCAAAATCCCTCACCAAAGCCACAACAGAGTTTCTATGCTCGCAAAGCACGCACAAGGGTTTAAAAAAATCAGAAGCGTGGGGGAAGCCTGTAATACTGAGATGTGGGAGGCAGAGGACTCCTCCGTTGAAGAAGATAAGCTATCTCTGAAGCCAAGTGGGTGTGGGTAAGAGGAAAGAGGAATGCAACAATGGTTGGGTCCATCCCCCTGCCCCCACTTCAAGCAATTACAAGCGGAACAAGGTTGTTTCTGTGATTCAAATCCTACCAGAGCAGTCTGCTGAGAGTAGCGCTCATAAGACATTTCAGCTCTCCTCGCCGGGGCTGAGATATCCCTGCTCTTCTTTCAGGAAGTGATTAGGGGTGAATGGAACAAGCCTGACAAGAGCAAGTGTATTAACAAAGGCAACCTCAGCCTCTAAAGCACTCAAGAGCCAGAGGGCTCCATGGCTGAGGTCCCGAAGGCAGACAATGCTGTCGTGTCCCTTGCCAGCAATGATCGCTCCTCTCAGAGGGAAAGGTCAGTCCTAAAGACCCCATGGATAGAAAGCTGTAGGCCACTTTCAAAAAGGACTTTAAAAGCCTCCTCCAGTGCCCTCAGAGCATCCCCGACAGATACCTGCTGTGCAGGAGCATCTCCCTCCTGGCTGGAAGATCTCAAAGCTCACAAGGACAGAGATCACCCTGACTTGGATTCCATTTTAAAGCCCTCCCTAGCAACTGTGTGTATCTGATGCAGCGAGGATCTCCGCCCAAGCCATGGCTTCCTGCCTACTAGCTGGGCACCACCCTGGAATGTAGCTGCTTACACAAAGCAGGTCCTGTTCTTGGCCAAATGTACAGCCCCCACCCTGCTTCTGGAGAAAAACAAGATGGCAGGTGAGTGGCTGCATCAAAATCCAAACAGTGTTTCCCAGACTCATGACCAGCCCCAGGCGTGAGTACAAGGGAAAATAGTGGAACTGAGATCTGTGGGGAAAGTCAAGACCCACCCATATCACATAGGCCTCTGCCTAGAATTAAAAGCAGGGGATAATTTCCCATTTCTTAGAGGAGTCATTTTCAGAAAGAGCCAAAGATAGCCACCTCCCTCAAGTTCAGGGCCCCATCCCATCCATTCTTGATCCACTCATCTAGTTCTAACACCCCATAAAACAACTTGAGCAGGAACAAAAATGCCACCTGGATGTGGGAGTGATAATGTTTTCATAAAAGAAAGGTTCTCTGGGTTCTCATCCGTCTTTTTCATGGTTCAGAAACACAAGGGCTACATCTACGCTGGCAGGTTCTTGTGCAAGAACTGTTTTGCGGAAGAGTTCTTGCGCAAAGTCTTCAACAAGAGCACGTCTACACTGGCATGTGCTTTTGCACAAGAGCAGCTATGGCAGTGTGGACGCTCTCTTGTGCAAGAAAGCTCTGATGGCCATTTTAGCCAAAGGGGTTTCTTGCGCAAGAAATTCAGTTGCCTGTCTACACTGCCCTCTTGCGCAAGAGGGCTTATTCCTCGTGGGGAGAGGAATAACTTTTCTGGAAGAAGCCCTGTTTTCCGACACTGTACTGTAAATTTTACTTGCGAAGAACACGTGTGCAGTGTGAACACCCGGAAGCTGCCATAAGATGTAGCCAAGGGGTGTGTCAGTCATTCCTGACCTCAAAAGACTCCAGAAGTGGATGAAGAAAACTTAAGTTTTAAATAAAGATGCTGGCCTCTCTCGTCGTCATCCCCGTGCAGGAGGAGAGGGAGGGGCATTTCTTGAATTCAGAGTCTGATGGAGATATACATCTGAATCTACTATCACAGGGCTACTCAGGGGAAAAACCACCAAGTACTTGCATTTAGCCTGTTCTCTTCCCCCAGTGTATTATCACAACTACCTTTGTAAAAAAACATATGCAGGTTGCTGGGAGCCAACCCATCGATGGAGGACACTGATCAGAGTTCCATTGCAGTGCCATAAGACCGTGTTCTGGATTTCTTTGTGTCACCAATGCAAATAAGAGTTCCCTGCTTCTGTCCATCAGAATAATCTAGTGGGGTGGGCAGAAAGAGACACCTTGGGGGAAGAGATTTCAGAAAATCCAGGATTTTATCATCCTACTCCAGAGCTGCAGAGATCCTGCCATAGCATTATACCTCCACCTGCCGGTGTCAAGCACAGGCATTTCTCCATGGGCACACCATGTATCTTCAAGCCTTTCTGAAGGAGTGGTCCCTTCCCTGGAATGCAGGGAAAGATCAAGTATTGGTTCCAGCCCAAGTGTTCAATTCCTTACAGTTTTGGTCAGTCCATGACAACATCTGCAAAGTCGTGTCCAGCTGCTTTCCAGAACCTATATTCTCAGAACTGATGCCAGACTGGAGATTTGGGGAGCTGGCCTGAGGACCCAAAAAGCTTAGGGCCTCTATGCTGAGGAGGAAAAGACTCACTGCAAAAATCTTCTTCTGCTGAAAATGATCAGCTTAGCTCTGAAGATTCCAGCCCTCCCTAAGGGAGAAGCACTTCCTCCTTCAGTCAGAAAATATGTTGGTGGCAACATTTAAAACAACCAAGAGGAACAAGAAACTTCATACTACACAGGTGTAGTCGGTAGGTCTAGGTGCATAGGTAGAAGTTGAGGCAGAAAGGCAATGAACCTAGAGGCCTTAGGACCTGCAAGAAATAGTGTAACTGAACCAATAAAGACATAAGGCCTGAAAAGCCTTAGCATAAGTAGCTAGCCAAAACTAAGTCTAGATCAGAAAGTATAAGACAGAATGATGTAATGACTAAATTGCTGACAGGTAACCACAAAATGCTAGTTTGTACTGGCTTGGAGAATTTTCAGTTAGGGACATCAGCAGATGTCTCACCACAAAGAATGCCCTGGTAGCCAACTGACGTAAATGTTAAAATTGAGGTAAAATGATGAATGACTTCTTGGAGAAGAGCATCCCAACATTAGCAGGGTAAGGCGCTACACGTAAGGAAAAGGGGCTGAACCCTCTACTGAATATGCATTGGCCGTACTGGTGTCAATATATTTACATCTATCCAGCTGTCCCTCTTAGGCAATGCCAGGGTGGCTACCAATGCTGCTGCTGATAATAGTGAGGTTAAGACAGTAACTAAAACTTCAAGTTGTTCTGCAGGGGAAGGTGTGAGGGTATGGAGGCTCATCTTGGTCTGTACTCTATCTCCCTTGCTGGGTTGAAGAGTTTGTAACAAGGCTGTGGTAATAAAATGTGAATGCTGAAATGGGGGTTCCTAGTTAAACAGCAATTCTAGTAACACTGGATTTGGTCTTGGGATGAGAACCAATCAAACCTCAGAATGTTAACTGGGAATTTAAAAATAAGCAGACAATGCAGAATAGATCAGGCAACATGTGGAAGCAATGGATATAACGAGGAGGGCAAAATGGTTCTTCCTCTCTTGAGTGAGCCATGAAAGATGAGAACTAAAAGGCTTAGCAGGTGCTTGGTCAACACCTCCAGGTCCTGACAGATGATGATAGTGCTGCTGGTCTGGGAGCTGTTGTTAGCTGCACAGCAGAGTTCAGCTCACGTTAAGAATTGATATTCCTGAATTTCTTTCTTTGTCTTAATTTAGTCCCTTTCCATTACTTTATTAGCATTTCTAAGGTAAAAGTATATATTTAGAAACAAGGAAAAGTCAGGTTTCAAATATTAGTGGCTAGCATTAGAAGCAGAGTTAGCATTTCTGTTACTTAGCAACCAAATCTTCAAGAAACAAGTCTTTTCTCAGAATCAGAGGGTTGGAAGAGACCTCAGGAGGTCATTGAGTCCAACCCCCTGCTAAAAGCAGGACCAACCCCAAGTAAATCATCCCAGACAAGGATTTGTCAAGCTGGGATTTAAAAACCTCTAGATGGAGATTCCACCACCTCCCTAGGTAACCCATTGCAGTGCTTCACCATCCTCCTAGTGAAATAGTTTTCTTAATATCCAACCTAGACCTCCCCCACTTGAGGCCATTGCTCCTTGTTCTGCCATCTGTCACTACTGAGACCAGCCTCTCGCCATCCTCTTTGGAATCCCCCTTCAGGAAGCTGAAGGCTGCTATCAAATCCCCCCTCACTCTTCTGTAGATTAAATAAGCCCAAATCCCTCAACCTCTTCTCCTAAATCAGATGCTCCAGCCCCCTAATAATTTTTCTTGTCTTCCACTAGACTCTCTCCAATATGGCCTCATCCTTTCTGTAATGGGAGGCCCAGAATTGGATGCAATACTCCAGATGCGGCCTCACCAGAGCTGAATAAAGGGGAATAATCTAGATCTCTCGATCTGCTGGCAATGCTCCTCCTAATACATCCTAATATGCTGTTAGCCTTCTTGGCTACAAGGGCACCCAGTTGACTCATATCCAGCTTCTCATCCACTGTAATCCCCAGGTCCTTTTCTGCTGAACTGTTGTCTCCAGCCTGTAGCAGTGTTTTTCAGCTGTTGCAGGCCTGAAAGGTTAAAATAATTGATTTATTTAAAGTAAAGTTACCGACGTAAGCATTATGATTTTGTTTGGGTTTTTGTTTTTTTCAGTTGTTCCATTTCGTTCTGTGATGTAGGGCTTTTGTAATGGTTCTAACTTTTAAAAACAAAGTGAGAAGAAAGCATTGTAGGGAAGCAGAGAGATTAATTACTATTGTGAGATCCATTTAAAATTACAGGCAACAGCAGTGAGTTTAGCAAACAAAGTGGATAGAGTGTTTGAGAGGTGGTATTATTAGTTCTGAGGGAAGTGGGGTTCCTTAGGTTAAAGAGAGAGATTGGGAACCAGGACCTCTGCTTTTTATCCTGGGCTCTGAGAGGAGAATGGGGTTGCTACCTGCTCCGGCAAAACAAGAACTCGTTCTCCTCCATGTCCTTGGCTTTTGTGTGCACACCAAATGAATTTCAGGAGTGCCCTTTGCTGCTCCAGGTTTGGGCAACTCCAGGTACTAATCCATCCATTCTAGGTGTGAACGGGCTCGTTTATATCTATATTCTTTCATTCGCCCCCACCCAAAAAATTGTGGCCTTCCCCCTCTCGAGCTGCTCTATCTTATCCACCAACCTCATCAAATCACTTGCTAATTCTTTCCCCTCTGCACTTAGTTTTATAGGCACTACTCTGGCTTTGGGTTTGCCAGATGCTTGCTCTCACCATACAGTGACAGGTGCTGTGGTCCTTGGATGGCTGTTGGTCTGGGTCAGTCGACAGGGCCCCCCACCAACATTTTTTTCAATGAACCCAGGTTCCATCTTTTAATTTTGCTAGGCAACCTTTTTGCATCTGTCCCCATCCTTCAAGCCCTGCATAAGTTCCCAAAGCCCATTGTTGCCCACCAAGACTTATAACTGGGGACAGAATTTCTCTTTTTTACAGATTCTCTACAAGTGTTTTTAATTTTCTATTTGGTTCCTGTGCTTAGAGTCCTGCAAATCCGCAGGTGTCTGCAGCAATCCATGGACCAGATTGCGGATTGGATGCTGGTAAAAACGTTTGTATCTGGGCAGAGCTCTAAATATAGAATCTCAAAGACAGGAGAGCAGCTGTTTGCAACTCACAGCCTATGAGGTTGCTTCCCTGCCTTCACATGGGAAATAGAACTCAGAGTCATGGGAACAGATGCCTTATTGGACAATTGGCCACAGGCTCCGCCTCATGCATTTCCCCCCTTTCCAGTCTTGGGGGAAAGTGGTCCAGAAAATAAGATGACAGGTGCTGGTCAAGGAGATGTTGGTTCTTGGCTCAGAACTGAAACTGGAACCCCCAACTCCAGCTTCCATGAAGACCAGATGTCCGCTAACAAGATCCTCAGAAGAATTCATCTGGTGACAAGCAGGAGCAGAGGAGGTCATGACCAGAGCATGTGGGGGTAGGGATAGCTCAGCGGTTTTGAGCATTGGCCTGCTAAACCCAGAGTTGCGAGTTCAATCCTAGCGGAGGCCATTTGGGGCAAAAATTTGTCAGGGATGGTATTTGGCCCTGCTTTGAAGGCAGGGGATTGGACTTGATGACCTTTCAAGGTCCCTTCCAGTTCTAGGAGATAGGCAATCTCCATTCATTTAAATTTTAAATGTGGAGTCAATATAGTGAACTCCCTCCATGAAGCTTCAGCAAAAGGAGAGCAGTTCCAGAATTGTGGGAGATGCTGCCAGCAGAAAGATTATCGGTAAGACATTTTCTGTTCCATTGCTAGCCACCCCCCTTCCAACTGAGGTGCCTCTCCTCTAATCGTAACATTGTAGAAGAACAGTCAGATCCTTTTGTCTTGTTGGCGTAGCTGCCAGTGAGGATTGGAAGTGGAGGTGACTAAGCAGGTGCACCCTGGTGCGCAGTTCCAGCAAGAGCTGGCTAAGCTGCAACAAAACCCAGCAGGGAGCTATTTAAAGGGCAGTCAGGGAACCAGATTGCAATAGGACAGCACCTGTAAGAAACGTTATATTGTTTTCACTGCTGATTAAAAGTGAAAAGAAATGGTACCTCTTTTTCAGTACCTGACATGAACATCAGACTCCTCAACCCCCGAATCCTGGCAATTTCTGCTTTAACATGTGATCTAAGGATGTTAAGGACTAGCGACTATCCTGTAAGCATTTCCTTATCGGATAGTCTCTCAACTAGTCGATCGCCCCGCCCCTGCTGCCTCTCAGAGGCAGCAAAGGCGGGGGAAGGGGTACTTCAAAGCAGCAGTGCTGCACAGCTGAGCCAGGGATCAGCTGTGCAGCACTGCTGCTTTGAAACCCCAAGACAACCTTTCAAAGGGGCAGCTGCTGCACAGCTGATCTGCAGCTCAGTTGTGTGGCACTGCCCCTTTTGAGCTGGGGATCAGCTGTGTGATGGCTGTCCCTTTGAAACGCCGCCTCTGCATTTCAAAGGGGCAGCTGGGGAGCCCGGGGTCAGTTGGGTACTCCCTCAGCTGATCTCAGGCTCCATGGCTTTGAAATGCACACTAGTCCCTGCTGGGGACTCTTACATTTCAAAGATGGCCCACCTTGTGTAGCCCAGACTTCCCGCTGGCCTGGGGCTGTATGCCGAGTTCCACATCCCTCTTTTGAAACGTACGAGAGCCCCTGCTGGGGCTCTCGTACATTTCAAAAGAGGGATGTGGAAGTGCCTATCATCTAGTCAATTAACCACATTTTAACATCTCTAGTGTGATCAAGTTTTGCTTGGTCCAAGAGAACTTTAGGAAATACTGGGGTCAGGAGAGAGGCACAGAAGGGGGAGGAAAGCAAAAAGTGGGATGTTTTCATAAAAGTGAAATGATTAGGGTTCATGTGGCTCAACCAAGGCTTTGTCTATTCTGGAGCAAACTGGATCTTAATGCTGTAGTTCAGACCATCGAGTTCATTAGAAGTGTGGGGCAGCAGCTTGGAAATTGTAACAGTTTTCATGTAAATATTTTAATATGAGGTGGTAGATACATAAGGCAACTAGAACAGTATCCCTGTCATCTGGTCTGCTATTCTGTTTTAATTTAACACCCTCGTTTTCAGTTTAAGAAGCCCAATTGCAATGTAGAAAGTAGCATTGGAGAAAACTGGAGGTTTTGGCAGGGGAGAGTAGCATTCACTATTATGTACTCTAGTATATAATACTGTTCAGTGACTCACTAGTTTTTATGTACACATTCAGTAAACTCACATTTATTTACAGCATAGGTATTTACATAATACACATTTAGTCATGCAGCTTGATAAATTACACTCCATGTAAATGAAACACACCAAGACTTTGGATTTCCGTATCCAGTGGTTGAAAAATGCTACAATTTTTATATAAAAATAATTAGTTTTTAAAAAACAAACTAGCAAACTAAAGACATCAAAATGCAGCCACCAACTCAGACAATTGCAGGTTGTTTAAATTTTACATAACTTTGTTAGAGCAGGCTTTTTCATTTGCAAAAGTCAGGCTTCAGTAGTAATTCTTAGTGCACTTCCCTTGTTTTGCAACAAGTTAAAACAAATAAATAAGGTCAGGTGTTTGCATTGAAAGGCTCAGAGGTTTGGGAGGCAATCCATCAGTATTTTTAAATGCTAACAAAAGTCATTTTAAAACTAATTTTGTCTAGAACGCAAAGGAACTCCACGTGGTTAGACTCATTAACAATCTACAATTTTACAAAACGTAGGCAAACATACTACTACAAAAGTTCCAGAGTCCAGAATTCTTAGTCACAAGCATAAGTAAATGTTCAAAGGCTTTACAATAGTGGTACCATTGTAATAAGTCACCATCTCCATCCACAACATAGGCATGGCCAAAGATCTCCTTTGAAGTTGAAAAAAGTAGTACTTACCTCTGTTACTAACAGGGGTGTGAAAGGTTAACAGGTTACCTGGTTAACCTGTAAGCATCACCCTCAATGGGGACCTGTTTGCTATGGGTTGCTCCCCAACCCGAGATCCTGCTTTAGTTGGTTAACCAGTTAGGCCCAGCCTAACGTTTAACCGGTTAACTGATTAACTGGGATTTTACATCTCTAGTTACCAAATAATTTAATTGCACAAGTATTAAAAAAACATGCTTAGCTTCTTAAAGCTAAGAGCAAAATAAGACAAAAGGGGGAAACAAATCTAAGAACTTGTTTCTTCGTTTGGCTCCCTTCTCCCCCAACCTATTCGATAGGGCCCGTATTTAAGAAAGGCTTCCGATAGTTTGTGTACATTACGCAGCTTAGGCATTCCAGCAGACATTTCCTTTTAGCCCACTGACTGGTGATACACCCTTTTCTCTGACCAAGGTGGTTTACTTCAAGGCCCCGTTCAGTGGCTATGCAGATGACCAAGAAAAGTTGCAGCCAAACACGTAGCCGGCACTTTCAGTCATTAGGCTGAATGTTTCTATTGATTCTAAGCATGACCCTGGATAGTCATTCCCAAAGCAGGGACTTCAGCATAATTCTGAAGGAAGCCGTTCCTGTCACAGGGCCATGTCCTTTATCACATCATCCCATCAACACACAGGTCTGTCTCACATTGGACTGCTACTGCTCCTATAAGAGGTTTAACACTGATTCTAATATCACATTAACCAGAAGCATTTAATGCAACTGTTCATGTAAACACAAGCAATTCCCCTCTCCCCCTCCCCCAGAAGCTATTTGACTTGAATTCCATATAATAACAAGAGATTCTAACCAACTTCAGAGACCATATATGTTGGACGACTGTATCGTAACATGAAAACCTTTCAATCCCTGCAGCAGACCAACACAACTGTTCAGGCATTTAAAGTATCTTGTTGTCATGCAGAAATCTAGACACTTTCTGTATTCACCTGAAGGATTACTTTTAAAAAGTTTTTCAAGGCAAAATAAATTTAAAATAAACTGCAATTTTTTTAAAACCAGGATTCAAACTAGGGGAGACTAATCCAGTGGCAAATACTGCATCTCCTTTAACTACAGAAAACTTACGGCAACAGACATTTAAATAAGAGACTACAGAGCGCTTGAAAGCACACTGATACATTGTTCATTAATCAAAGACCTTATTTTCTCTCTAGATCTGGATTATTTTTGTAGATAGTTACTTTGGAATATTTATAGCTGCCTAATACAGATCCAATTGCTAGTGTAAACTTCTGCAATGTACATTAAGTGTAGCGTTACAGTCTATTGACCACAATTGGTTAATAAACTAAAGCTTACAGTTGCCTACAGTTGCTTGATAGTCTCGATATAGTATTTCTAGAGTAAAATTTTGAAAAGCATAGAAGTCACAAGTGCTGGAGAGAAACCTGAAAGATACAAATTAGTAATTAATTTTAAAGTTACTGATGATGAAACAGAGTGGAGGGAGAGCATCCATTTTGATCTTTCAGAAAGAAAAAGAAAACCTCCATTGAATTCAGATTTAAATACAACAGCAATAGCATAGCATGAACACAACACTTAGTAAGTCTATAAGTACACTACATTATATGGATTTGAAAAGATCTAAGATCAGGTCCCACTAAGCAGTTTTTGATAGGAACTTTAGAAGTATGTTGTTTAGAGCAAGTTTCTTCAGTACATTCTTTAATGAAGTCTGAAAGCGAGGTTCAAATCAAGGAGCATCATTTGATATTCCCCAAGAGTACACACTGCTGCTTTTCATGTCTTACCAGCCAGAATGAGGAATGTAATGATTCATATCCTGTTTTTTATATGGTCGGATCACATCACCTCGCTATAGGAAGACCTGCACAGTTGTTCTCTGTTTTGCTGCAGAATGTATAGTGGTTGAGGTGAATACGAATCATGTGAAGACCTACGCAGTGGTTGTCCCAAAACTGTCCATTGATTGCCGTCCCAAAAAGTGGAACCACAGTCCAGAAGGTAAGAGAGCAGCTGCCTCAGTATAAAACTTCGGAATTCAGCATGCAACTAAGGACTAGACATTCAAAGTCAGAACTTCTGTTGTAGTAAGAGAACTCT